>NC_142700.1:28715204-29015204 GCF_029339155.1 Prunus mume
ATGGATAGACCCTTTTTTTCTTTTCCCTTATGGAATATTGTATTGGGGCTGATACTCAGGCCCAATCCATAGATTTTAGGCCTCAACAATCCTAAATCTTGTTGAACCTATAAGAACTTCAGATCAGAGGAATCGAGGTGTGGACCTTCGCGGCCTAGGATGATCAAGTTTGGCGATCTTCTCGGTTGTTGTGAGTCTTCGAAATAGTTTTACCTTTTGAAGTATTAAACTACTACAGTGAATGAGTCTTGTTATTAGTCGAGTTATTCTGATTATGTTGAGATTACGGAATCTTTTTATAGTGTTATATTGAAATTCTTGGATATCATATTGATAATTGAAGTTATGAGATTTTCTTTAAAGGTTATTACTTTTCATTAAATGATATTATTATAAGTATAAATATAGTATATGGATTGGATAGTATTGGGTTATGTATGGAAGTATAATATTTTAATTGTGGGATCCGATATGTTATGGAATTCATGTGAAAACAAGTATTGAATTCTATTTGAATTATTTCGGATCTTTAGAAAATTTATGATGAGTTTTCATACTACAGTTTTCAAACCCTCCTCAAGAGTACCCCCCATGTTGTCCTTGAAACAGATTTGTCATTTATGACATGCCTCACAAGTTTCGGGGATGCCTGAATCATGTGGTGTGAGGATATGCGTTCTGGGGCTAATTACATGTTCCCCGAGTTCTGCGAGAATGCGGCTCAGGCGACTAATGGTCCCTAAGGCTGCGAGAATACGATTGATTAACTTTGTGTTTCGAGGCATGTGAGATGGAATTGTGAAATAATTTTGGTGTGAGAATGTTATTGGAATTGCGAATAATATTGGAATTGACGGAATGTTATTGGAATTGCGGAATATTATTGGAATTGCGTAATGTGGAATTATTGGAATATGGATGAAGTACGTCGGATGGAGAGTTTTCTAAATTTTAAAGATTTTATACAGTTCACCATTAATTTCTTAAGCAATGAGTTTGTTTTATAAGTAAAAGAGGAAAATATATGTTTCGGTTAAGCAGTTGTTATTGACATCAGTTTCGAAGGAAAGGTTAAAAGTATTTTCAGCGGTTGTTTGTTTTATTTTTATTTTCATTTTCATTTTTATTATTATATTTATATATTTATATATTTATATATTTATATATAAATCTAAAACAGTAATACATAAATTGATTTATGAATTAGAGGAAGTCCAGTGAGTGGACTTTCGTTTTATACAAGATTTTATGCAATTAAAGTTTTATTATTTGATCTTGAATGAGTTATTATGAATTTTACTTTCCAAGCATGATTGTTTGATTTCAAATAATTTTTATTATATTTTGTTTATATTTAAGTTGAGCATGGCTTGGAAAGTAGGAAGGATAGTGGCAACAGAATTTAAGGAGGGATGAGAAATAGTTTTTATGATTTTCGAAGAAACGTTTTTAAACCACCATAGGTACCTATGTTGCCTTCGGAATAAATGGTTGCCTTCGGTTATAGGGTTATCCGGACCATGCGGATAGGTTGATTAAATGTCCTTTGAATCCTGTGAAGATTGCGGCTTAGGTCGACTTTGTGTTATCGAGACCTACGAGGACGTGTCACAAATTGTAACACGAGTTGTGGTATCTTGTAGGGTGATGAAAATTAAGGAATTGATAGTATACTATGGGAATTGACGGAAATTAAGGAATTCACGGTTATATAATGGATACACCTAGGTGGAAGTGGAATATTGACTTTTCAAAGCTTTAACTGATTTAATGATTTATGTAAATGTGTGAAATATTATATAAATATAAATATGCCTGTTCGATTTCTGAACGAGTATAGCATGTGAATGTTATTGAGCATATCGCTAACATGGAACACTTGACTTGATCACAATGGACAATAACAATTGACGAGATACATAAGTGCAGCATAAAAAAAGAAAGAACTATGTGTGACTTGATCCTTGTTAAGGGTACGTAGGCAATCTAGAGTTACTAGGTGCAGCCGCGAGACCAAAGGATTGGAAAAGCTGTTTAGTTATATTATTTTGAAATTTATTAGTGTATTCATGTTGTTTCAGAAGTTTGGAATAGTTTCTATTGGCAGAACATTTATTTGAATCAATAAGGCATGAGGCCATTTAGTTATGATGTTGGATTGCTAGAAATTTTATGTTGATGCATGCTGAACAGTTGAGATATATGTATATATATTGTTTCTTGTACAGGTGAAAATATTTTGAGAAATGAGTAATTTACAGAGGAGACTCTACTGAATTTTCGGCAAAATTCAAACCTAAGGTTAATTTTGGTTTAGTTAGATGGGCAATTTGGTCATTTGTGCCCGGTACTCAACAGGTGTCGGACACGCACATGGTTCGGCTCAGATTCCAAAGTGGAATTTGGGTCGGGTCCTATCACAAGTTCTCTGCTAAGTTACCACAGTCTACTTATAAGGAGTATTTGCGTGATTTTCATAAAAACATATGGGATACTGACAATAAGGATGAGTTTGATGTAAAGTGGAATGTTGTGGTTACAAAATTTGGTTTGATTGACCATCCATGGCTAAGTTCAGTGTTTGATTTAAGGGAATCTTGGGTTCTAGCCTACGTACAACATGTTTTTGCCGTTGGAATGTCAAGTAGCCAAAGAGCGGAAGGTTCTCATGCTTTCTTCAAGCAATACATATCAAGAAGAAATTCATTTATGGGTTTCATAACACGATTTGAGAGGGCACTTTCCCATCAATGTCAAAAAGAGTTACTTGCTGACCACATCAATGCATTTGAAATGCCTCAATGTACTCTACCAATGCCAATGAACAAACAAATAGCTACCTTGTACACAAGGGCAATGTTCCAAAAGTTTGAGCAAGAACTAATACAAAATACAACATGTTTCCTATAG
Source organism: Prunus mume (assembly GCF_029339155.1). Lineage (NCBI taxonomy): Eukaryota > Viridiplantae > Streptophyta > Magnoliopsida > Rosales > Rosaceae > Prunus > Prunus mume. Next base: position 28,718,115 of record NC_142700.1, read on the forward strand.
CTCAAAACAAAGGATGCTTCTAAAGTTGTCTTTAATATGAGCGAAAGGAAAAATTGGGAAACAAGAGTGGCAAAAGTCGTATATGATAAATATTCTGACCAAGCGTCGTGTAGTTGGAAAAGATTTGAATTTGTTGGAATTATTTGCAAGCGCATCCTAACATTGTTCAGAATGGACTAGATTGAATATATGCCCAATAAATATATTTTGAACAGGTGGAAGAAAACTGGGAAATTTGGATTGGTGTCAGATGCAAATGACAATGAAATTAAAGATTGTGCGGACCTTGGTCTTTTAATAAAGCTTAGTACAATGCCCCGACTTGTTTAATGTCTAAAGAAGGTTGTGAGTTACTGTCATATAATCTAAATAGTTTGCGGGTGAAGTTGAAGTTATTAAAAGATGGAGTAGGTTATAACGAAGTTGGAGGGTCTAGCTCTCAAACACAATATATGAAAGACCCTAAAAGAGTAAGGTGCAAAGAAAGCTCGAAACTAACGGGAGCAAAGGAAAAGGCAATGAAGCGAGTTACATTATGAGTGTGGGACGCACTGTTCATGATATAAGATGATGTCCAAGAAATTTGAACACACCGTAAGATGGTAAAACTAATTATAATAACACCTAAAATTTGAATAGTTAAATTTTTTATGTGCTTGTGTTTGGTGTTTATGCAGGACATCACCGTCGAACAATGATGAATAAACTCAAATAGATCTTAGTGACCCATTATTTGATGAATTTGATAGGATGCATGGACCTATTGAATGATTTATGTTTCTATTGTACAAAGTCCGGCTATTATGAAGGCTAATGATCAGGTGACGTTTTCTAGATCCTGTTTTATTTTTCTTGTTTATGTCCATTGATAAGCTCTTACTATGTCCACTGGTAATTGAAATGGAAATTTGGTTGGTTTACTTCTTGCATGAAATTTGGACACATATTAATTTTACTTGTCTTCTCCTATTTGGAAATTTTCATAGGCATTTGATAAAGTATCAAATTTTGAGTTATGTGAAGAAGCAATGACTTTTACCATGTAAAATGGATAGTTTATGTTGAATTATGTTTTAATAGAGATTCATTGATTATATCACAGCCTAATCAGCATTTCCGACATTTATTTGTTTCAGCGAACCGATTTTCCGAATGTTATGTTTTAGTTATTGACTCGCTATTAAGATCTGGCTTGACTAGTTATTAAGATCTGAGCTTGACTATGAAGAAATATTGGTCCACGATTTTGTAAACATTCGTAAGTGAAGGATACTTGAAATTGCACTATGTTGGAACAGAATGATTAGAAATCAGCATTTGCAAATAATAAACAAACTACAAGGTTCTAATTAGCGAGGCTGTGGGTAAGAATGATTACTTCTAAAGCGAATGTGAATTGTATACCTTTGTACAATTCTCCCTATTGGCGAAAGCTAATTGTGATTATTCCTTACAGGGCTTTCACAAACCATGAGCGACACCTAATAGTATATCATGCCTACCCAGCTAAATAGAATTCATTTTCAGAACCTAGTCAGTTTTGTGATTACAATGCATTTGGGTCATTCTCTATTACAATACTCTATGTCATGTTGTTGGGATATGGTTAACTTGTGTCAAATCCTAACATGACATCTTTAGGTTATATGATTCACTTGGATGTAATTGCAAACGTTCTTGTTTCAATCCTCATCCTATACTTTGGCCAAGATTCAACGAATCATATCTTTAGAGTATTCTCTCTTCTTATTAAGAGTAGAGATTCCTTGTTGTACATTCACATGCCTCTGTGCACATACTAAACACTTTTAAGTCACATCCTTTTGAGACTGTATAGTATTCTTAAAAAAATAAACAGCTCATACACAAGACAACTATGATGTCTCAAGTCTAAGGACTAATTTGCATTATCATAACTTGGAATTCTTTGTTTGACACTTGTGAGTAAGATTTCTATACAAGAATTCTTGAGTTGATCGTGTTCAATGAACTCCATCTCTATAGAGCACCTACACACCTGTCTTAGTGTCTCTACACTAATGACTTGAGACTAGTCATCCTCTCAATTAAGTAGACATACCAGTCTTTGCGGATTACCTTGTCCAATTAGAGATCCTATGACCAGGAATAGTTTAGGATTTGATATTACTACAATCGAAAGGTCTCATGAATCTAACTTCTTTAGATTGCTTTTCATTCATATCTTTATCTATGGACTTGTTACTTTATGTACATTATGTATCTTATAGCAACATTCATGCCCATTTGATTATATTGTATTATATCCTTTGAATATTCCATTTTTATTTTGGCTTCTAGGGCATATATCTAACATCAGCATTAGGGGAGCATGTTATCCAAAATAAAAATCTCAAATTGTACTATTTGCTCTTTGTCCAAGGGTTTGTCCCACTGAGTTTTACTTGGCTAGGTTTTAACAGCCAGTGTTGCATATGTCACAACTCAATAATATACTGCCTTCCTATCTCGCTCATTATATATTTTTTCTCCACATGAATTTTGCTAGTTATGTTTTAATGAGGAAAATTCATGTATAGTTAGCTCTTTCCGCTGGTAGGCTCAAGAGGCTTGTTGATTCTTGGACCGCTGAGAGTAGTGAATCAAGCTCCGTTCCCTTTTGAGTTAGCGAATTAGGCCCAAAGCATCCGAGGAAGAAGCAAGCCCCGTGAGTACTTTTTCTTTTTCCAGTGGCTACGTGTTTTGTGCTGATGTTGCTGGAAGCTAGATGAAAAGTTGGAGATGGTGCATTGATGTTGCACAAGCTTGGCATGAGAGTTTGCTTTTTGGTGAATCAAGATTCCACTAGGCTTGGCATGAGAGGCTTGTGCCGTGGGAGCTAAGAGAAAATGAGCATAAAGAAAGGATTAAGGCTTAAGATTTTTGGTGTTTTTAGCAGCTAGACAAAGAGCTTGTGATGTATGCGTTTTCTTAGCAAAAAGGTAATGACTATGGTTTCAACTTAGCTTGAGAGGATGGGTGTTTTAGAATTGTTATGGAGCTTTTTGGAGAGAGAGAGAGAGAGATATATATATATATATATATAAAGGATGAGTGTCTTAAGTAGATTTCCAACAACTTGACAAATGCTTGGTTGTGCTTTTACATGGTTGAAGATGACTTGATGATGTTGAAATGAGATTGTACGAGCTTGGCATGAGAGCTTGGAGTGTGGGAGCTAAAGGCCTGCAAGTTTAGCAAATAAGAATGCATGTGCTTGGTTTGGTGTGGATAGGATTGAGTTTGGGTGTTGAGAACTTGTTGTTTGTGGCCATGGCTATATAGATTTAAGAGTTTCAAGAGAAGGATGATGGAAGGAAAAGCTTGAGGCTTGAAGGCTATGATGTTTATAACTTAGAAGGGTATGAGGAGGAAGGAAAAGTTTAGAGTTTTGCTTGGTGAAGCTTTATAGGGAAGATGGAGGATTTCAAGGCTAAGAAAGTAGAAGAAATGGTTGTGATAGCTGAAGAATGGCTGAGATGTCTATTGGAATGCTTACAGTAGCCGAAGGGAGGAAGGAAGGTGGTCTGATGGTTTCTAGGGTGCTTGAGCAACCAAGAGGAGTTGGTCGATGGTTGTTGGGATGCTTGCAGCAGCCAAATGATGGAGGTTGATGGCTAAGGAATGACTGTGATGGTTGCTGGGATGCTTGCAGCAGCTGAAGGAATATGAGTTCTCATGGTTGCTGAAAGGCTTTCAGCAACCAAAAGGAGTTGGTTTTGCTTGGGCAATGCCTCCCAACTTATAGAAGGTGAAAGCTCTTTTTAGTTTACAATGGGTAAAATGAAGTGTTGGAGCTAATCTATTTTCAACAAGTAAAAGATAGCATTAAGACATTCTTTTTTCAAGCAGGTAAAGCTAAGCATTGGAAAATGACTATTTCCTATTGGTAAAAGAAAGTGTTGAAAAATATATTATTTGCTCACACACATTGGATAACTCTAAGTAATGGACTTGGACTTTGGTGCTCCCAAGTAGATAGCCCAAAGTCTCCATTATCAAAGAGCTTCCATGGGCCTTGTGGACCTTCGTAACTTTCCACACCATAATCCTTTGTAGAAGCCCCGTGAACCACATGATTGGGTTCATGTGAGCTTGGTAGGTGATTGACATATAAAAAAATGCATTATTGGCTTGGCATGACATGCACACTATTTTTATATTTATTTAATGAATTAATTTATAAAATACAACTTGGATTAATGCATGACCAACATTATATGGTATATTGGGCTTTAAATGTCTTTGAGTTTCTTGTGACTTTTTGGGCCTCAACATTTATTAATATGGCTATCCATTTAGAGATTGGTATGCATTATCCGAGTATCTACTTAGAGTTATATTACCTATAAAGTACAATTATTTTCTCAGCTACCTTTCTTTTCTTATTTTTATAACAATAAAAAAAAAATTGTTTTTTGATTGAAATAGTAACGGAATTTTGTTAGACCATTAAATTTTTTTTTTCTAACAAATTTTTTTTTCGTGAAAGTTAAGACCAAGGTTTGTCATGACCTAAAATCTCTAAGGAGAAACATGTATTTATTATAACCTAAAATATACTATATAACTATCAAAATCCACAACTTTTGTATTTCTCTCATAAATAATGACTGCTTGAATACACATCGATTTTTGGAAAGTTGTTGAAAGTTAGGACTAAAAACACCCAAAGTTTTATTTAATTTTATAGAATCCATTAAAACCCATTATTGTTCGTTTGGATAAACAATTGAAAATTACATAGAATTCTAAAATGACGGAATTTAGAATTTCATCATTTCAATTTCTAGCAATTGAAGATTTTATAGTGTTTGGATAAGTAGGTAGAATTTTGTAAATGACGGAGTTTTGTAAATAACACCATGGAAATTTTGAAATGACACATATTTTGGTGGAAATTAAACTCGGGAATTTGATGTCCCAATTTTCATGAATTTTTCCACGCGTTATTTAATAAATTCCATTCTTAAATTGCCAATTGTCAATTTCTACTCTTAACTAAATTCTGAATTATTTTTCCTTATTTAACGGAGGGTTAAACTTTTAATTGTGATGTGGTAAGTGGTTAAAAACAGCAGTAGTCTTGTAAGTGACACCGTAAAACAGAATAATTACGAGCAGTAAAGCTACGCTCTCCTCCCCAATTTATCAGCTTCAGAGACAGATACGCAAGAGAACCTTAAACCCCCCCCTTCTCTCTCTCTCTCTCTCTGCTCCGATGGATTTCCAAGTGGTCGTCTTAGCTGGTGGCACCTCAAAGAACCTTGTCCCTCTCGTCTCCAAGGTCCTCAAATTTTTTTCCACTTGATTTCCCGGAAAGATACTATCTCAGTTCGATTTATTTATGTCCCTTTCTCGCCAATTTTCCCACCAGCCAAACACTCGGTTCCTATTTCTACAATCATTACTGTTTCCTCTTCTTCTTTTTCTTTTTATTTTACTGTTTATTTTTGATGATTTCTACTCTTTTATAATGACAGGAGGTTCCAAAAGCTCTGCTTCCTGTGGGGAATCGTCCGGTTATCTCGTACGTTCTGGAGCTCTTAGAACTCAGCAACCTTAAGGATCTCATTGTTGTACGATTTCTTCTTCTTTCTCTCTCTAACCGTTTCATTGCTCTGCTTATGCTCTCTGTTTAATTGCTCATGGCGGTTTTCATGGGTTAAGATTGTGTGATGTCAAGTTTTCGTCTTTCCAGCAGCAACCAAACAGCGCTTCTTATTGATTTTGCGTTGTGTATATTCATTCTAGGTGGTTGAAGGGCAGGATGCGGCTGTACGCGTTGGCAGTTGGATTTCAGGGGCTTATGTTGATCGTTTACATGTTGAGGTACTTACCAAACGTTGCTTTCTTTTGTTTTTATTTTAACTAATATTATTTTTGAAATTTATGTTACTTTAGTTTGTTTCTTTTTAAATGCTATGTTGTAGTAGTAGTAGTTGTTGTAGTTTTTTTTTTTTTTGTTTAGGATTAATGGATCAAATACAATTTGTACATAAGAGAACACTTGATGTCTAACAATTAGAAAAGATAGTCTTGTAGTCCTTGTGTAAGTTTTTGGAAATGTGTCAAAAACTGAATGATCTTTTGGCACCTATGTTGTGATGGCTCTTTTTGGGTAGTTTTTGGGGAGAGAAATGGAGTGGTATTTATTTAATGATGCTTGGGTTAAGGAAGTGGATCACTTGTGGGAGAGGGTCTGTGTTGGGCATCCTTATGAGCATCAATATCTACAGAGCTCAAGGACTTTTTTTTATTTTTATATTTCTTCTGATTGGATGCAATTTTTTTTATGTGGCTGTTCTTTGGCGGATGTAATTATTCTTAGCTGTTGATTAGTAGACTTTTTATGTCAGTGGACACCTTGTCCTCTGCTATCTACTCTTTCATTTTTTTTTTCTTTCTATAAAGTGAAAAAATGCTTCTTATCAATAACACATCAAAAAACCAAAAAAAGGAATCTTGGGTCTCATACAGTGATCCGATTGATGAAAAGGAAAGGATTAATCAAATACTATTGATTATGACTCAGAGTAATTATTTATCCATGTGATTTTGCGTATCTCTACTTACTGGAACAGGGATTTACTTGTGGAAGAATGGTTCTGCACAATCTCAATCTCTCTGTCTCTTGATTGTTCGGCTTTAATTTTAACCCTGTCAATGCTTGATCTGTATGCCATCATGCTGTCCTTTTCTGCGCTGAGTAATCTAGGGCTCCAAATGACTAAAATTCTGATTGAAGGTCTAAGTTTGCGAGGCTGTATCTGTGCTGATTATTCTGGTTATTGAATTTGAAATTTGATTTTTGGTTAGTTTTGTTACTGTTTGGAGTGTTTCTGTTTGGAAAAAAGGGCAATTGTATAAGTAATTGAATTTGTTATTTGGCATGGTAGCCTTTGCATGTAAATTGGCAATTCCCTGTGTTTTCAAAATTATTTCTATGGCTTCATTTTCTGTGAAGTTGGATGCACATCCCTTGCATTATTGCATTTTGTTTGCCCGTGCATGTAAACTGAGTTCGTCAGTATATAAAGTCTTTAGTCACGATGATACTAAGCAGTCCTTTTCAATAACTCCACTTAGAGGTCCTTTACCTAAGTTCTCACCTAGAGAAGCATTGCATAATTCTGTATACTGCAGGTTGCAGCAGTCCCTGAGGATGTTGGAACAGCTGGTGCACTGCGGGCCATTGCACACCACCTGACTGCAAAAGACATTTTGGTTAGCATCTAGATATCCTTTTTAGTATTTTGACTTCTTAAAAGTTTTTTCTTACATAGTATTCGACTGTTTGTGTGCCTGCAGGTTGTGAGTGGTGATATTGTCTCTGATGTTCCTCTTGGTGCAGTAGCTGCTGCTCATAGACGTCATGATGCAGTAGTAACTGCAATGCTTTGCTCTGCTCCTGTAAGTGGACCTTCAGAATCAGGATCTTCTGTTGGAAAAGATAAAGCCAAAAAACCTGGACGCTACAATATCATTGGGCTGGATCCCACAAAGCAGTTTTTAGTGTACATAGCAACGGGTTAGATCATTTACTTATCCTACTTATCCTTTTCTTTAGCATGCAGCCTTACATGTTCCTCATCTAGCTTCTTTTGGTTCTTACTAGGAGCAGAACTTGAAAAAGATATTCGAATTCAGAAGAGCATACTCCGTGCAGTTGGCCAGGTAATGGGTTTCCCTTTGTGGATTGTCTTGTTTATTTCGGTAGACTAGAAAACAATTACTTGGCTGGTGAAGTTTCAATGGGCATATGCTTAATGCTCCCACATAACTTTGTAAAACTATTCTCTCATCTTAGACATCATCATATAAAAAATTTACAAATTTATAAATAAACCCAATCCTAGACATGTATTTATAAAAAAACCCAAACACTATTTAAATATAGAAACACACCCAAAACCAACCCCAAAATCAACTATTGTATATTTTTGGGTGTGTTTATAAATGGGTTTTGAGTGTGTGTAATGATGGGTTTTGGGTGTGTTTATAAAGTGTTTTGGGTGTTGGGTTTTTTTATAATTTCAGCCCCCATTTTGGGTGTTTTAGTGAAACTCCCTAAAAAATTATGAGTTACTGATTTACTTCATGCTGATCATTATTACTACATTGAAACTTCTGTTACAGATTTGATTAATTTCTTTTCAGGATGGCATTCCAGCTTTCTAACTATAGGGGTGTTACAATTTGTCCCCCAAATCTTTTCTTCTTTCAGTTTACCCTTTTGATTATGCTTGTCTATTAATCTGGGGTCTCCACCCAATGAAAATCTCTGTTTAAAAAAAAAAATGATGGGTTGCCGTCCAGTTCCATCCAAGATTCTGTTAAATAAGATCATGTTCCGTGGATATGAACCCTTTATTAAGGGAAGTTTGGTCATTCTTTTCCAATTTTATTTATTTCCCTTTTCATATCTCTTCTCTCTCTTTTTCCTTCACTGCGCACTTTCTGTGCCATTTACTCTCCTACATTTGTTCTCTCTCTCTCTCTCTCTCTCTCTCTCTCTCTTCCCTTTTTCTGCTTGTTCTTGCTTGGGTTAATGGGATTTAGGGATTAGCATTTCGCTGGGTTTGGGACACTTTGGGTATTGGACTGCTGGGATGACTTTTATGGGTGGTTGGGGGGTTGGGGTGTTTTATTTGGCTGTGGGTGCTGGGTAAGTGTCCAATGATTTGGTTTGGCTGTTGATTTGGGGCTGGGTTTTGTTTGATTTTGATGTTCTTCAAGGAGATTACAATGTTGAGCAATTTGATGAGCTTGTTTACTGGACTTAAAATTTATTTTCCTGATTTTGTTTGGTTATGGCTTGGTTTCTTTGGTTCTTTTAATTTGCACAAATTTGTACAAATTTTGTAATGGTTTGGCTAGCTTAGTGGATTCTCTGTGGTATTGGGTTTGGTTAGCAAGTTGTGTGGAAAATATGAATTTTTTGTTTAAGCCCAGATTCTGCCTCTTATCTAGCACATGCTCAATAAAATGTCCCAACAAGAGCAATAGCCATGGAAATCATGAAATATTTAGGTATTGTGGAGTTGGTTATGAAGCTTGTGAAATGTACTCTGAGTTGGGTATTCGAATTCAATGACCAGCTTGAGTTGGGTACTCCGATGGTTGGGTATTCAAAGTGAGTGGTTGATATGTCAGTTGTGTTTCTTTTATGTGTTAGTTTCAGCTGGGTCCAACTGAATTGAATTCAGTTTTTTCTATGACTCTTGGAGCTTTTTGGTTGATCAAGTTACACTAAAGGGTTGCTTATTTGGGAATGGGGTGGGGAAAGAAGAGTGGACATGGAAAGAAGGGGGACAGAAGAGAGAAGAGGCAGGGGAAGTGAGAAAAATACCCTTGGAAAAGGGGTCACATGGCGCATTTAACAGAAAAGTGAATGGAACTGGACAGAGACCCTACAGTGCATAATTTATAGGGCCAACATTTTTAAGGGGGTAAATGATAACACCTCAGTTCAGGGGGCATTGCTGTAATTTCCGTACTTTATTTTTTGTTGCTATGTATATTTCTTTGAAGCAATGGAAATTTTTATGAAGTTAAGAATTGTCAATTCAAATGTCATTTAACCTTGATATAAGGTTAAATAGGTTTCTGCATAGTCTTACACTTTTTCTTTTCTGTGTAGATGGAAATTCGATCTGATCTCATGGATGCTCATTTATATGCATTCAAGAGGTTATAACTCCTTTCTTTTGCTTATAAATAATGATTGTTTCATGCACAAATTGTTCTTTTTACATGCTTACAATATATACTGACATTCCCTCCTAGGTCTGTTCTGCATGAAGTTTTGGATCAAAAGGATACATTTCAGAGTTTAAAGCAGGATGTATTGCCTTATCTTGTTCGCTGCCAGCTGGTTAGTCCAGTGAGTTTCCTTATTAGAGTCCTTTAGGATACTGGCCCTTCTAAATCATCTGACTAGTTCATATTTCTTTGTATTAAAGAGTTCAGAAGTGTTGTTAAATGGTGCACCACAAACAGAAGAAAACGGAAATGAGAAGGCCAGTTCTCAGAACAACCAATTAATGCTATCTCAAATCCTGGCTAATTCATCCACTCCAAGTTTCCATGAGCTCTATGCCCTAGGTCCTAATGGCTCTACTCCTGTTCGAAGAACCCATAAATGCTGTGTTTATATCGCTGGAAAGAGCAAATACTGTGTGCGTTTAAATTCCATTCAAGCATTCAGTGACATTAATCGAGATGTGAGTTTAAGAGCTTTAAGTTGGGCATTTCCTATGATAATCATCTGTTCTACATTTTCATTCTGTGCAACCTTTTGGCATGTCCACATGCTGAATTCTGAATTCCTGCCAGGTCATAGGAGACGCTAGCCATTTGTCAGGGTATTCCTTCTCTCCACAAAATAACATCATTCATCCATCAGCAGAACTTGGATCAAAAACAACTGTAAGTCAAAGTATTTACATTTCCAAAAAGTGGATTGCCAAATTAGCATTAGATATTGTTGACCTTTCTGACAATTTTGGGAAAGTTTAGGTCACTGCCCTGGGTGACTTCATTTTAAGGTTATTATGGTACTCATCAGCTGGTGGGACTTTGTTTTAGGTTGGACCACATTGCATGCTTGGGGAAGGTTCACAAATGGGTGACAAATGTAGTGTTAAGCGATCTGTTATTGGCCGTCACTGCCGGATAGGTTCTAATGTGAAAGTAAGATGATTTGTTTATCTTTTAAGGTTGGAATTAAAAAATAATAAAAAAGGGTACTGATTTTCCCACTCCCTTTTTATCTACTTACACCATTTTTTTAAAATTGTATGTTCTCACACCTCTTTTGTTCACTTACACTCCCTTTTATCTTATAGTAAAAAGTATTAAAAAATAAAAGGGAGTGGGAAAATCACCACCCATAAAAAATTGTATCTAGCTTTTTTATATTTTCTCTGTTGTCTTTCTGATTAACTACAATGACAGAGGTATCTGGAGCTCAGATAAATTTATCAAATTTTAATGTTTAACATCTGCAGGTTGTGAATTCAGTTGTTATGAATCATGTTACCATTGGCGATGGCTGTTCGATCCAAAATTCAATTATTTGCAGCAATGTACAGCTCCAAGATCGCGTTGTACTAAAAGATTGCCAAGTAAGCATACCTTTTTTGGGATCTCTCTCCTTGCCTCTCTTCCCCTCATGTCTCATGCAGCGGCTGGTATCTCATTATTATGTTTGTTTGCCTTCCAGGTTGGTGCAGGTTTTGTGGTTACTGCTGGAAGTGAGTGCAAAGGGGAGGCATTGGCTAAGAAAGAGAAATGAGGAAAAGGGAGTCCGTGGCCATGAAATGATAGTGGGAAAGTTTTAGTTTCTGTCTTGTGCTCCAATAGATTTTGTTGACTGGTGGCAATGAGCACAGAGTGCAATGGGAAAGATAATCTCCGAGTGTAGCTTTTAGTCCCCATCTGCCTTTTGATTTTATTGGTTCTCTCGTATCTAATCAAAGCATTTCCAATTTATATTTTCAATTGAGAGAATAGGTAGACGATTAGCATCAGTTTTGTCAAATAGTTTCTCGTATCTAAGTTATTATCTCAATGAGTTGTCGGGTAGAAAGCCCTCTTGTATTCGCAATGATTGTTTTTTGTATTTGTAATACGAAAATATACTATGGACTCTTCTGGTCTACACAGTGGGGGTTTCGCTGGTTGATATGTTTATTTCGTTTTGCTGCCTGGTGTAAAAATAAAAAGGGTTAATCACAATTTTGGTCATTGGGGTTTGGCTTGAAATTAATTTTAGTCATCGTGATTTCAATTTTTCCGATTTCGTCACTGTATTTGCAGTTGATAACAAATTAAGTTCAAGCTTTCAATTTTGTATTTGCAGTTGATAACAAATTAAGTTCAAGCTTTCAATTTTGTCAGTTTGGTAGGGGTTTTATTGTCCTAAAAATTAAACAAAATTTTAAAATCAAATATATAAAATTAAAAAGGGCCAAAAAGAAGACAAAACCACCCCATCCCCACCGTAACCCCACAATGGGGTTATCTTGTGCCGTAGGGGGAAAAAAATAGAGCTTGGGTTGGGTACGGAGAAAAAGGGTGACTGGTGGTTGGTAAGAGCACTTCCCAGTTAGTCCTTGTCACACTGAAGGGGCCCTAAGTGCGGACTATTCACGTGAATAGTACGCTCTAACATAAAAAAAATTGTGTTTTCAGCAGTGCAAGGCTTGCCATGGCAAATACTATTCATTTTTTTTTTTTTCACAACTTTGTTTACTTAAACAATTAATTTAGATAATATTTTCGGATAAGATTTTTGGGTTCCTACGTGTCAATACTATTCATATCGGATTAGATTTTCGGTTTCAAATTTCATATAAATTTCATATAAATTTCAAATTTCAAATACATTTCAAAATTCAAATTTCAGATAAATTCAAAATGTCAAATTTCAGATACATTTCAAAATTCAAATTCCAGATAAATTTCATGTGAATTTCAAATTTCAGATAAGATTTTCACCCTCTAAAATTGCTTTTTATAATTTTTTATTCGCGAAAAAATGGTTGCCGTTGGATATGTTTAAAAAGTAAATCGGATGGCCTAGTACACGTAGAATCATGCCATTGGCTTACATTATAGTACGCGTCAAATTTTTTAAACTGGCACGTGTATTGCACGCGCACTTTAAAAATTTAAACAAAGAAGATCGACGCCAAGATACCATGGTCGCGTCGGGCCACCAGGTTTGTAGGCCCCGCTGCCCTTGTTGCTAGAAACCACATTTTGGGTTTGCCACCCCCAACCTCCCTTTGGCCCTCGCCAATGCTCTAAGAGAACCCAGAGGTGGATGCCGGAGGCACGGGATGGACCCACGTTAGGCAAAAGTGGTCAATTGACCCTGAAACCCGTAAAACGCCATGAAAAGCAAAAGGATTGACCCCTCGTCGTGTTTGATGGCTGGGTAAGAGTGCCTAGCAACTGCTTGATGAAATGTCTAAATGAAGAAGGTATGGCAGCACTGCCTTGCTCTCGCATGTCGCTTGCGCTCTTCTTATTTGTTTTTGTTTTGGACTGGCCAAAACGACACCGTCTAGGACTAGGTCACTTAACTTTTTTAAATTTTTTTTTTAAATTTTAAATTTTAATTTATTATCATGGCCTTTTGGACAGGTTTGAGAAAACAAAAACCCAAAGGAGAGCTCTTCCCCAACCCGATATTAACAACCCCACCTAATTAAACTTTTCTTTATTTAATTTAAATTACATCTAAAATTTCAGTAATCACATTAACTTCTTAATTTTGGTTATTTGGGGTATATCTCCGTATTATTTTTTGGTTGGAGTTTATCTTCCTTTTTTTTTTTAATGTTCGAGTATATCTCCCTATTATTGAAACCAAACCAGAGTAGTATTTAACTGCACACAAATAAAAATAATTTTCTTTTTAAGTTTTCTAATTTCCGAAATATGCATATAACAATCTAATAAACATGTTCCTCATAAAAAAAATAAATTAACATGTTCTCTAAAAAAAAATTCTAATAAACATGCATATATGTAATATACCCACTAAAACTACATGTATGTGCTTTTATTGCATTTTCATTCATTTCTACGGGTCTTGTGTATGTAAAAAATTGTGAGCTCATATGTGTTGACCTCCGGAAAGAAGATTTCTGGATTCGTCCCTGCGGAGGCAATAGAATCCCCACCTTCAGCCCCAGTCGCCACCCCCTACCCTCCAACCCCATCCCCTCCGGCCAATGGAATCCCCACTAAAAAAACTGGAAAAAGAAAAAAAGAAAGACAACAACAAACAGACGAGCCAAGTAGCTTTTAAAAAATTTCGGTCAATGCAACGAAGGGCCAATAGCTAGAAAAAGAAGAACAAGATTGAGATATTAGTTGCTAATTTGCTATGGATTGACACTATCTGTGCATTAAATATCAGTATAAAAAATTGATGGTAAATTCTTCATTTGATAGACAACGAAACGGTGGAGAGATTGGGTGTGCTGGGTATATTTGGGGGAGGTGGGAAGGGAAGGATCGGGGACAAATTTCATGGGTAGAGGCGTGGTTTGACGGGTATGATGGTTATGGTAGAGAGGTTAGGATGGGGTGGTTTTGCCTTTTTCTTTTTTTCTTTTTTAATTTTATATATTTAATTTTAAAATTTTGTTTAATTTTCAGGACAATAAAACCCCTGTCGAAGTGACAGAATTGAAGGATTGGACTTGATTCGTTAACGATTGCAAGTACTGTGACGAAATCAGAAAAATTAAAATCATGGTGACTAAAATTAATTTTGACCCGAACCCCAAACCCCAATGACCAAAATTGTAATTAACCCAAATAAAAAAATGGAAGCTTTTGGTTTAAATTCACTAGAAAGTTTATTATTGTGGTAGATAATAATTCAATTTTACCTAATTTAGATAAGGTTAGTGACTTAAATATAGCACCTAGTTTTACAATAATGTAATTAAAAACCCTTAAAATTACACACATTGTTACTCCTATATTTTAACAAATTCATTTAAAGGCAATCACATTATGCCACATGTCTGGCAACCCACCATCGGTCGACAACCATCTCTGGTCGGTTGGCCACCATCGTCGTCCACCAGTTACCACCACCAGCAACCGACCATCACATTAAAACCTCATCCTTGTCACCTGCTTGGTTGTGTGTCAAGCTAATATCTCAACCATCTCGTGGTAGAACAATTTGCATTTGAGGAGGTGAGAAGAATTTTTGGAACTCTTAAGCTATTTGCTTATTATTTTGCTTGAATTCTTTCTCTCTCTTCATTTTCACCATTCTCTTCCTGTTTGCACATAAACTGCTCTACTCTCTCTCTCTCTCTCTCTCTCTCTCTCTCTCTCTCTTTTATTTGACACTTTCAGAAAATCCTATCCTTCTCTCATCTTAAGAGTAGGTAAGAACTTCAATAGTTTATGTCACTCAAACACTTAAGCACTCATTAAGTCATCCCTTCATAATTTGAGCATATGTGATTGGGTTGAAAGGAAACAAGAAAGAGCTTTGGGTTTGATTTGCTATTTGGTGTTACTTGCTGCAGTTTTTAAACTTATGAGGTGGGGTAATAAATTTTTATAATTTTTTATTCTAATTTAGTGATACATTTTTTACCTTATATATATGTATTGTACCTAGTTTTTATGATGATTGTACTTTGTATGAAGTTTCTGAAAATTGTGGTGTTGGTTTGTGTTTTATGAGCACAAGTGCAATATGGTTTTGATCAAAGAAAGTACTTCAAAGACTTATTTCTTTGAAGGGTTTTTGAGCTATAACTTATATGTAATTGAGTGAAGTTATGTCTTGGGAGGAAAAAGGGTTTTGGAGAAAGGGGTTTTCTGAACTATTGTGACATTTAAAGTGTTTTAAAAAGGTTAGACCAAGGAATGAAATTTTGGGATAGGATTGCTACTATAGTGCTTGTGCATTCTATTTTCTTATTTGTTGTTTGAGTGTGTTATATACTAAAGTTCATTGATTTAGGTGTTTTTTATAAGTATGTTTTAATGTGATCAAAAGCCAACTCCAATCACCTAATATTAGCAAGTAATGACACCACTTCAGCTTTTACCACTGTTTTCACAACATTTGGAAGAAGTCTGGCTCCAAAATGGGTTCCAAAAGGTTGGCTACTGAGTAGGTCACACCATGTGGACGAAAGCCAGTGATAGCGGCCAGATCAAGTACAGTGGGGGTCATCATCCCAAACCATAACCTTATGCAGTTGGTGGAGTATGACCAAAAGCATAGGCCTGCGATGATGAGTAACGATCACAAGGAAAACTCCTGGAAGTGCAAAGAGTCATGACATCGTAGATCCCACTTTTTTGCCAAGAAGTCTTCAATCTTGGTTCCAAAGCTTTGTACCAATCATACCGACTTCTCTTAGGCTCAATGTCAGCCATTGGGTTGGGGTTCTTGGCTTTGAACTTTTTCCTAGCCACAAGGTCAACCTCAGAAGGTTTACATGACCAACCTTTGATAGGTCAGAGAGCTTCCCAAGTAGATTTCCAATCAAACACCATGGTGAAAGGTGGAGGATTATCACTCTGCTTGGCCCAAATCTTCACCATTTCATCTGAGGTTGAAGTGGGTACAAGGGACCAAGAATGTATCTTGGGACATCACCTTGGAATTGATGGTGTAGGCTTCCTCGAGTTTTTGTTCCCTTTCAACCATGGCCTTCCTCAACTTGAGAGATGATGGACTTTAGCTTTGGATCCATCCTACAAACACAAGTATTATTTGAATCAAGGAAAATATGGTGGTAAAATAATAAAATTTGCTAAGAACATGAAGAACATCCAAACTTTCAAAAGTTTAAAAAATAAGCTTCCAATGGCCACCATTCATCAAAATCACAACAATATCAAAAGGAAAAAAGTACAACATCTTGAAAACTAGCACAATAACGGATTTGGTGGTGATTTGAATGGTTTTTGGCCGATCAAATGACGAATCTAGGAAGCAAAGTTTAGGTTTGGTGGGAGAAAGTTTTCTAAGAGAAATGGCAATGAAGTTTTTTGATTATGAAGAAACATTTGGAAGCAAAATGGTATTTATAATGCCTAGGTTTTCTAACGGTTATGAAGTTCAAAGGTCTCTAAAATACTGACTAGGGTATCTCTCTAAACATCAATTTAATTCAAACACCATAAATTGCTATAGTAAAGAATGAAGTTGAAACATCTAGAGAAAACTAAAAAGTCGTAAGAATTTTGATTCACTTACCCTTTCACCAATCAAATGCCAAGGAATCAAAGGGCAATGTTTGGATGTGGTCTCCAATTCTAAGCCAAGTCAAGGAAACCAAATTCCAGCCAGGCCAAGCCAAGCTAAGCCAAGGAGACCAAATTCCAGCCAAGTCAAGTGGTTCCAATTCCAAACCAAGTCAAGTGAAGACTCAACTCCACAAGGCCTAGCCAAACAAAGAAATTTTTATTTATAATGACAATAAATAAATGAAAAACTAAGTAGTTTTGGTTTGGAATCGATAACCAGCTACGTAAATCCAAGGTTTTGGGTTGTCTTACTAGCCACTTATGAGACCCAAAAATATCCGGGTCGGGAGATAGGTTTAGATGGATTGGAGCCTCCACGTGGGTTGAAATCTTGCTGCAACAATATTTAGATTTCAAAGCAACTCCTCTAACTATATTTTTCAAGTCTAATAGTCAGATTGGGACCTCTTCTCTTATGACCTCAGTTGGTTTTGGTCAAAAATCTCACCAGCGAAGTCGGAGATGGCTGACAATGGCTGATGTGGTTTTCCGTTGAAAGGCCTTGCAATTGGTCGCAAATATAGCTGATGGATCGAAATCCAAATGGAGAAGGTTGTTGAAATTATCAACATAAAGTCTTGGTTGATATGGGTTAAAGTCCCTTGAGATTGACCATGGTTTGGAGCAAAGAAGGAGGGCTATCGTAGCTTTTGATTCTTTTGAATACATATGTAATTATCGAAAGGTACTTTGGCTTCTAAATGTCTACACCAAGTACTCTGAATGGACCCACGCTATTTGAATAAAGAACCATCAGTTTTGGATATGAATTTATATTTATATATATATATATAATGTATGCATGCTTGACAATCCAAAGTGAGCTAGATTGGTCAGAAAGTTGGTTTGGATTCCATGACCTAAGATAAAACATATTAAGTAATATTCTAAAAGAAAGAATTTATGATACTAAAGTGTTAAAGGCCAAATTGGCAATTAGATGGCTATTTGGCCAACCAAACTTAAGTACCCATAGTCTAGGCTAGAAAGTTTATTGATCCATGATTCATATGCAAATATGTTACATGTTGTATAAAAAAACGGAGGCCTTACGGCCGGGTAGTTTTCAATAGCCATGAGTTGGTTTGCATTCATATTTTATTATATATATATATATATATATATGATCTTAAGTTTGAACCGAGAAATTTCCAGTCACCCCAATATAGGCGAATTTCTTTTAGTCACAATTAGAGATTCCAGAAGCCACAACGTCTCACCAGATGCTAAGCCCAAGTCCTCGGAGGTCCAAGCTCGACCTATGGAAGTAGACCCAAAACCTCTGGATATTTTCATGCACGTGACAAGATCCATCCAAGGAAAGCAATCAAAGAGAGTGATGTTAATCTAGAACATTCCTAAAGAGGAGAGAATCAAGTGATCAGATTTGTAATCCGATGATCTCATTCGAATCAATTGCATGGATTTAGGAAGCCATACAAGGAAAGATTTTGAACGAAGTTGACCTTTGGCGTTTAATGACCATCCGATAGGCTGACGAATGCCCCTATATAAACCCTATCAGACAAAGAGCAAAAAACCTAGTTTTTGTCTTTCACTTTTCTATTCCTAGACTAGGTTTTTATTTTCCAAACAAGTAGATTAGATCAGTTCTTCACTTTCGTTAGTGTAAGTTTAATCTCTTGCATTTTCCATTACGTTGTTTTAAGATTCAAGTTTATTGCTTTACTTTTAAATTGTTATCGAATTTGCTTTAAGTTTAATTTAATTTCATATTGCTTTATTTTATTGCCTTTATCTTTTATATCGTTCTTATTTTGTTCTTCATTTAATTTACGTTTATCTATCTCTTTGATTTACTTTATTGCACTTTAATTCTTCTCTTTAAGATTAATCACATCTTTTAATTTAATTTGCATCATTATCATTAAATCTCAAAAAATACTAAAATACCAATAACCTAAGCATCCTCAACCCTGAGAAAGTGAAAGAACCTAGGCCAAGAGCCTTCTTTGCTTGGCCGATCAATCTGCTGATTAGAAGTCAGAAGTCCAAACACAACACTCCCACCTTTTCCATTCAAGCCAATCAGTGGCTTGGTAGTGGCATGCTTACGCAATCCAATAGAAAAAGGACCAAAAGTTTCTTCCATCGGTCACCTCGGTCGAAAAGAGGGAAACATAATTTGGCACCCCTGGTGGGACAACTAGGTTTTGTATGGTGGTAAACACTAGGAGGAATCCTAGAAGTGATCAAGAGTTTGAAGAGTCTAGACTTTGTTCAGAATTAGAGACAAGCATGGCTGGTTCATTTCCAATGAACACACAACCACAAAATGTTCTAAACGGATAAGAAAGCCAAAATATGCTTGGCCGAGCCTAGTTGTCGACCCCAACCATGTGGTGGTCGAAGATGTTACGGAAGTCGTTGGAGGACCAGTCTTAAAGCCGAATCCCGCCACTTAGTTGGAGATCCAAAAACTCATTCGAGCAATGTAGACACCAAACCAACTCAACCATGAACGAATGCAAGACATGGCTCAAACCATAGCTACCCAAAATGCTCCCATAAATGAGAGGTTTGATCGATTGCTAGGCCAACAAATTGGCCAAAATGGGAATCAGGTGGCTTCGAATGGAGTGCCAGCGGCAAGGCCTCAAGTGGAGGTTCAACCAAACATCTTGGGTGCGAATCTGCCTCAACCGAATCCACCAGCTAGGGGTGAAGGGAATATTGTGGGAATGATGTTGTGTAGAGATTTCTAAAAACTCTACAACCAAAATTTGAGAGTATAAATCACCTAGCATGCAATATCTAATATGAAATCAAAGTAAGAGCGGAAGCATTAAATAAACCAGGGATTCATGGAAGTCTATGAAAGTGTGCACCAAAGACTCTTGTTGTTGTCTCTCCCTTTGATGTTGATTCTCCACCTTGTAACTCTCCAAATAGGTACAAAGATATGCACCTCCCCAAAACTCTTCACCAATGATTGAATGGGATGAAAGAATAAGTAGACAACAAGTGAAGAGTGGTGCTAGCACCTTCACTTGATGTGACAGATTCTAGGGGTTAGGGAGAGAGAGCTTGATGTTTTATCTCTTCCAATTTCACCAACTTGAAAAACCCCAGGATGATAGGATTCCATAGTTGCACACTTACAAGATCAAAAAAGTCACAAGAGTGACAAAAATACCCCCAAGCCCTAGTGTAGCCACACCCCCCCTTTTGTGTGTCATCTATTGCTATCTTGGTCCAACACATTAATCCTATAATGTGTCACATATGTGCCTAAGTCCATATGGTCAAATCCCTTTTGAATTTCCAAGTCATATGTGACCTTTAATTAAAGTTTCATAACTTTAATTGAATAATTAAAGTAATCTAATCAATTTAATTACTCTAGTGACTTGACTAATTCAATCACTCACTTGTCTAACAAGTGCTGGTCTCGGTCATCCTTAGTTGACCATGTCAAGTGTTGGGTCAACTGTTTGACCATTGACCATTGATTTTTGACTTTGATCTTTGACTTTCACATTGACTTTGACCAAGTCACAAAATCATTCATTATCTTCATAATTTCCCAATTGATTCCTTTTCGTTGTGCGATCTTATAGGTTCTAATTAGTGAGGTAATGAGTATGAATGATTCATTTTGAATCAAGTGTGAATTGTATCCCTCCATACAATTCTCCCTATTAGCGAAGGCTAATTATAATTAATCCTTACTGGGCTTCCACAAACCATGAAGTGACACCTAGCAGTATGTCATGGCTACCCAAGCTAAAAAGAATTTATTTAGAGAGCCTAGTCAGTTTGTGATTACAATGCAATTTGACCCTTTTCTAATTCAATATTCTATGTCATATTCTCGGGATATGGTAAACTTGTGTCAAAATCCCTAATACGACATCTCTTGATTATATGATTCAATTTGATGAAATTGCAAACGTTCTTGTTTCAATTTCCATCCAATACTTTGGCCAAAGATTCACGAATCATATCTTTAGAGTATTCTCTCTTCTTACTAAGAGTAGAGATTCCTTGTTGTACATTCACATGTCTCTGTGTACACACTGAGAATCCCGAGGAACACCTTTAAGTCACATCATTTTGATACGACCGCATAATGCTCTAAAGAGAAACAACATATACACAAGACAACTGTGATGTCTCAAGTCTAAGGTTTAATTTGCATTATCACAACTTAGAATTCTTTGTTTGACACTTGTAAGTAAGACTTCCATACAAGATTCTAGAGTTGATCGCGTTCAGTGGATTCCATCTTCTATAGAGCACCTACCCATCTGTCTCAGTTTCTCTACACGAATGAGTTGTGTTTGTGAGGTAAAATACCTCTAGGCGAGCTAGGCTACACCATGGTGTTAGTGGTTGAGCTGTGCCAGACCACGGTGTTAGTGGTTGAGCTATGCTAGACCATGGTATTAGTGGTCGAGCTATGCCAGACCACGGTATTAGTGGTCAGTTGGGCCAGGACCACGGTGTTAGTGGTCGGGCTGGGCTTGAGCCTGGTCGCCATATATTTTTCCACCTTGACTCGTGTGGGCTTGTGGGCCCATTGGTCCATGAGCTCAAACTTAGTGCACATGAGGTTGATTTACGTGGTGTTCACTCAAAGGACTTCTAGTCCTAATGAAATTAGGATTTTCAGGATCATCAAGACGCCTATCTAAATGGAATCGTAGTTTGAGGAGGGTTAGGTTGTTCTGGAGTCTTAGTTTGAGGAGAGCTGGTTTGCTTTGGAGTTCCACTCCAAAAAGGATTAGGTCATCTGGGACGATATAAAAGGCTAAGGCCACCTTTCGTGAAAGTTATGCAATTCTAAGCACTAGAACCTATTGTGCAATTCCAAGCACTAGAACATATTGTGATTTTACTCTCAAACACTCGACTGACTTAAGCATCGGAGGGTCCTTGGCTAGCATCCCACCAGTGTCACCCACTAAAGCTATCTTGTTTTACAGGTTCTGGAGGACAACTTGTTTGGTCACGCTGACCTAGTCCAGAAGAATTGCCCAACCTCGATCTCGAAGAGGTCATCTTCTATTGAACCAATTTTAGGCATCAACAGTTTGGCGCCGTCTGTGAGAATCGACATCTTGTTGATTTCCATTTAAGTTTTTAGACAACAACCACTTGCTTAAACCATGAGTCAAGAGCCCAGCCACAACGAACTCGTCACCCCCGCTGTGCCGAAGAAGGGAAGGAAGAAATCCAATCGCCTAACTAACATTGTGACCTACCTGAAAGAGATAAGGAAACATTAACGAACATCGTGATCAAAACAAGGGGGTCATGGATGAGGCCAAGAAGACCCATACAGGAAGACAACGAAGGCTAGAAGAGTGGCGTCAAGAACATGGAGATTGTCAACTCAGCGGACCCCAAAGCCGAGGCAAACTTCAATGTGAGGGACATGGCGTCGAAGAGGGTGAGAGCCATCCTCGATCTCCTAATGGAACGAACCATGGGAAGCTGCAAACTTTCAAGCCTAGCCTTCACGGCTCATTCTCTGGTTTCTCTCGCATGCTAGTCGAAAGCAGAAGGAATATCTTGACCTAAGAGATTTGCTGGAGGAATATCGTGATCGTGAAATCAATCATGATCGTGATCGTGATAGGGAAGTTGATCAGTCTAAAGTCCCCCAAGTTCACGGAGAAGAGCATGCCGGAGAAAGTAGAAATTTGGAAGCCATGAAGCGGATGCATGATGAGATGGATCGGAAGCTGGAGGTCCTAACAGCCCTCGAGCTTGAGTGATGTCCAGGACCTCTTGACCTGGCCATGACAACTGACACCATACCATTCACTAAGGACATCCTTGAATTCACTATGTGAAAATTGACTTTTAGCTTTGGATAATATATGTTACTAAAGGCCCCTAAAAACCAATGTATTGGGAATTGATGCGTATGATATAGTCATACGCATCGGATATTATCCGTTGCCTTTATATATCTACCGCACCAGTTCTATCGTAAACACCAATGCTAAAGTGCCTTCCATGTGCCATAAAATCGTTGACCCCTGATGCCTAAACATGCAATGACATCGGTAGGTTTAATAGTTCCGATGCTAAATATGGTTTACAACAACAAAATTTTATACCACACTGATGCTTTTTCCGACTTACAACGTCACATAATACAATAATGATGATGCTACTTTTAGTTATAAGCATCAATTATCTTATGAGTGCTGTTGTTATTTTAAATTTTTAACTTTTGTTGTTTGTGCAAAATTGAGATTGTTAGGAACAATATCATATAGTGTTGTCCATTACATACCGAAAAACCTATATATATTAAAATATATTCATAAATCAAATATATATATATATATATATCCAACACTTCCATAAATCACAGACTTTCCAACCCCACATATGATCCATACTTGTTTATAAGCAAAATACCAGCAACAAAAATACATGTAAGAGTTTTCAGTCACTGCCATTAGATAAGAAGCATCAGGGTTTGCTGACAGCATCTCTCCCTTAGTTAGAGTTCCTTTTGTAACCACTGCACATATTTCACGTTTCACAACCTATAGACAAAGGTGAAGTCAGAAGTTCATAGTACCTTTTATGAGTAGCTTCAATATGGATATGAAATTACAAAGTGCAGTGCTAAGAAATAAAATATAGGATATCATATAAATCAGATGACAAACATTCAAGTATATACTTCTAATAGATATTAGATGTTTAACTTCAATGAAATAGAGCAAAAAAAAGATATCTCCACAGAAAATGACAAGAATAAAGCCAACCTTCCTAGCCACTTTCTCCACATGCATTGAGAAATTCTTATTCGGGAATCCACAATGGGGTTGTTCACCCTAATATTAGTCAAGTTCTTTTGCTCCTATGTATGCATCCATTTCAAAAAGTTCATAAAATTTACCCATCTGCTGAAAAAAAAAAAAAAAAAATCAGATATTCACCAATCCATTTCAAAAAGTTCATAAAATTTACCCATTTGCTCAAACAAAAAATAAGATATTCACCACTTCACTGCAGTAATGACCCTAAAAGTTTGTGTGGCATTATATAACAATTTTAAAAAAAAATCCAAATTATATATATTTAGCTTACTTGGCTATAGTAAAGAATGAACATACCTTGAAGGAGAGAACTTTGTCCATGTGCTTTGACTTAAACTCCCACCATTGTCTCTAAATATTAACACATGACTAGATTAATAGAGTTCATGATGGTAAAGTGCCTCCAAACCCTATAGGCCACTTATCTATCTAAAAGAAATTACCTGGCCACCCGATACTCTTTAAGAAATTAGGAGGTAAGTACGGAGTTCTTGGATCATAATTTGCATATCCAGGACATCTTTTTTTGGCATCCCTATGGTCTTTGTAAGATTTGAAATAGTATGCAAACTGTAATTGAAGGTCTGTCTTGCATTAACCAAAAACCACATTTAGCTTTTCTTAGTAACAAAATGCAAGCATGACTTTTATCTCAAGTCAAATGATAGCCGCATCATTCAAACAAACAACTTCATTTCAGCCAAATGAATAAAAAATAACTACTTTAGTAAGCTGAGATTTATTTTTTATTTTATTTTTAAAAGGAACCACAAGAACCAGTAGAAGATTTGGTGGTGAGTAGCAACTATTAAGTAACACTATGCCAAAAATGATCTTTAGCCTAAAGTAAAAGAGAACTCACCAGGTATGTAATAAGCTGTAGGAAAACAAGGAATTCATGACCAAACTAAAGAACTTTTGGATTAAACGAACAAATTAACACAAATAACTCAAGGCCATTCTTATATTTGTGCTTACTGATAAATAAATAAAAACATAAAGCAAGCAACTATACATTGAATTAAAAAAGATGGAAAAAAAAGGTATAAATCAACCAAAAGAAAAAACATATAAAAGAATAGAAACAAAACATATATGTATTGACCTTACCTTCATCAGCATCTTCAACACTCTTCGGAAACCTCTTCACCGTGCCCATTGCATGAACACTCTGCATCTCAATATTAGTGCTTGAGTACAAGAAAAGATCCTCTGTTTCAATCTTCATACTGACTTTTTTCTAATTGAAAAAGAACTATTCAACACTTAATGCAGTTACCTTTATTTCATCTAAGAATTCAACAAAACTTTACAAGTTTTCCATATTCATAGGAATCAACGGAAGAATGTTAAATTAATCAAGTTAAAGAAAATACCTAAAAACTAGAAAACACAAAAAGTTTCATTTTTATGCACCATTTATGGGCCTGCTAACCAACAAATAAAATGATATGCTTGACAAGAATTAGATAGTAGGAAAGTCAATACATTGCATAAATGAAGCTTTAAAGAACGCGTGCTGATTCGCCAGTACAAGGTTTAAGAAAATGCTGGCCTCTTCACTAGAGACAAACACAACATGGGCTGTTTTACCAAGCTCATGCCCTTCAGCTATTAGTGAACCCAACTTCCAGTTTAAAAGTATGGCTTGACATGAAAACAAAACCACAAATAAAGAAGAAGATAACAATAGTCAACATGATGAACAAACATAGAGAACATGAAAAATATCCTCAGCAACACCAATGAATGAATTTATAAATACAATGCAAAAGTAAATCTCATTCTTCACAACAACTTACTACCTGCAACACGATTGTACTCTTGCCAACACCAGGATCACCACCGACCAAAACCAATGAACCTTAAAAGAAAAAAGCACTGTTAAAATGTTGAATTTTTTACTTCAACCACTGAGAACAACAACTTTAAATTAAATACTAAAAGCTTCTATAATTAATAAGTGTTCAGCATAGTCATAAATGTTCAGCAACTCATAATGTTCAGCATAGTCAAGAAGAGTATAGGAGGACAAATAATTAGCTTTCATAGTTAATACTTTTTTAATAGGAGCTTTCACAGTAAAGAATGAAAACAAACACACACATACAACATGACCAAACCTCGTACATGACAACCACCAAGCACCCTTTCAACTTCACTTCCAAAGAGTATAAGCCTAAATATAAACCAGACAAACATACACAATTATGAAAAACATTTTCCCAACTTATTTAGGATCCAAACATTGTTTTAAAGAGAAAAAACAAAAAACATATAAGAGTTACAAAGGAATGCGCACGTCTATCACAGATAATTCCTGGTTGGATCAGAATGCATTGGTAATAGAAACAAAAGCATATTGGCTATTATCGACAACTATCAAAACAATTATCACCATTATCATAATCCAACCTAAAATCTAGAAAAATATCCCCTAAAACAAAAAAAACCATATTTTTCAATTCACATAAGATTTGCCCAGAAAAAAAATCCCAGAAATCTTTACTTTAGAAACTTCCCTATTTCTATATAAATTGAAAATATATAATTACAAAAAAAAAAAAGATTTAAAAAAAAAAAGAAAAGATAAAAGGGCTTACGAAGGAGGGACAAAGGGCAAGCCAGAGCGACAACAAGCCAACAAGTGACAAAAGAGCCAGACAAGAGACAACGACCCAGTGAGAAGAGAGAAAAAGACAGAGTAAGATTAGAGAAATTATCCAATAAATTGAAACCCTAATTAAAATTTTAGTTGTGAAGAGAGAAGAAAAGCTTACCAGAAGAGGAGGTGTGGGGTGTGATGAAAACCCTAAATTTTGGGGCAAAGGGAAATGCTTCACTGATAGATGAAATCACTCACAATCGTCGACTTAAGAATTGTCTAAGCGTCTGGGCTTGAGAAATAGTGTGAGCGTCTGGCTTGAGAATCTGGTTTTTGCAAGAATGCGGTAGCGATGGAGGAGAGAGAAGAAAGATAGTTTGAGAAAGACTAAAAAAAGAGAGAGAGAGAGATAGATTTTTTTCAGGATATGGAAATTAGGGCAAGAGTTTGAGAGGGACTGAAAAAATTGAGAGGGAGATGGTTGAAGTTTGCGAGGGATTGGAAAAATTAAGAGGGAAGAGTGTGAAATATTTTGGACTAGAGCGTTGACCACACTTTAGGCATCTGTGGCTTTTTTTTTTAAAATGTCCCAAAAAAAGAGAGGAAAAAAACACTTTAGGCATTTGTTGTTATGACTGATGATGCTAAAGGGTAATCAAAGGCATCGTTATAAAAAACCAAAAATCGTGCTGATGTCTTTGTACCTTTTTGGTATCGTTATTTATAAAAGCAAGGCCTAATGTACTAATAGCATCGATTTTCCATTTTACCGATGCCTATCTAGTGTTGCTGAAAGTGAAATTTGGCATAGCGATTCAAGCTCCCAAAGGATTTCAAACAGCCCAGGATGCGACTCTATGATGGGACCATCGATCTAGTAGACTTCCTGAACGACTTTGGTTACTGGATGAACGTGAAGGATGCCGAAGATGCCATGAAATGTGGAGCTTTTCCTCTGCTCTCAGAAAGATCAACTAAGGATTGGTTCAAGTCCTTGAAGCCAAACTTCGAAAGCTCATTTGACCTGCTCAAGCAGAGCTTAAGTGAACCAATTTCTATCGCCTCAAAAGCGATACCTACCCAACTACCTCATCAGCATCAAGCAGGGCCCTAAGGAGAAGTTGCGATTGAGAAGTAATTAGCATCCCTAGTTGCTCCAAAGATACGGCCTATACTGCCCTTCTAGCTGGGTTCCAAAGAGGACCTTTTATGTTCCATGTCAACAAGCTTCCACCTAAGAGATATGAGGACTTGGTGTCTGAGGCGTATTGTCATGCCATAGCTGAGGAGATGACATATGATTCACCAGAAGGGAAGGATCCATCGTAGCCTAGTGTAGGAGATAAACGGACTATAAGAAAAGAAGATTTAAGAATTCTAGACGAGGTGAGAGAGACCGAGATCGGCCACAAAATCTATTTCGACCGCGGTTCGACAACTACACTCCGTTGAATACTAATTGACAGGAGGTCTTCTTCCACATCCGAACTGAGTTGCCAAAACCTTGACCTTCGAGGTTTTCCAAAGGGCGAAAGGATCCAAATCGATATTGTAGATATGTTGTGTTCCTTCCAAGTGCCAATATATGGTTAGTATAGTGGTACAAGTAAGGGTGTCAAACCACAGGGACCGATTGGACCTCTATAAATTACTAGTTTTGAGAGAACCCTAACTAAAAATGAAAGTGACAAATTGAGAGCAGTTTTTGTGTTGTAAATGAAAAATAACTTAAAATGCAAGAAGAATGTAGCAGTGAATGAGATATTGATGTAGGAAGAATAGGGATGAGACCAGGGATCCATTGCAAAACCAATTTCATGTTTATAAAGTTAAACCGTATTCAACTACCAACCTGTTTCCAGAGTTCGTTTTACATATATATGATCAGCCATATGATGTGTGGTTTTGATCAAATTCTCCTAATCTGCAACCTAATTGGGATGTTCAACTTTGGTTCCAAGTTAAGAGTCATTAGCATGCAATAAGACGTTAAAGAACCAAAGAAAACACACGACAGGATGTTTGCATAGCATTCTCTTCATTCATTCACATGTCTACCAAGATTAAGCATGATGTTTACTATAACCTTGTCTAGATAATCTGTAGGCAACTCTATTGGTGATCAAACATGAAACTTGACAAACATATTTAACAATAGATTCAGTGAATGAAACAAGAAGTAGATTGATGAACTGAATACTTTAACTTAGAAACATGGATTAATGTTGCAAGGCTACATCGAAATCCCTAGCTATGAATTTAGTTACACATCATGTTCATAGAGGTTTAAACGAAAATAAACAACATGAGTGAAAATAAATTCATGAGAGGAAACCCTTGAACCAATTTTGATGTTGAACTTTTCCAAGAACAGCCTTCTGCGATGAGTCCTGATGGTGGAAATATATGGAACGGTTAGGGTTTTAATGTGCATGAAAGGAGAGAATAAACAAGAAGTGAGGTATAGGGTTGTGAAATTCGTCCAAAATAAATAGGGTCTGTAAAAGTGGCTAAAAGGCAATTTTTTACGGGGTAAAAGAGGCTGTAGGATATTCCAAAGAGATCCTAACAAATCAGCCTTTATGGCATGTTTGAACAAGGGCCAGCTCCAAAAATGGCATGTTTTCATTTCTTTTGCCTTCAACTTGATCCTAAAGTAGATACAACTGCATACTAACACAAAATAGGGTAAAACGCAGCAAATTTAACTCAAAAATATCACAAATAGACTAGAAATGGATGGTATAAATGTATAAATATATGAATTATCAAGATATTACCGCGAGAATGGTCATATGACGGACCAATGTTACGAACTCCAGGATGAGATTGAAGCAATAATTAGGTGAGGTCATCTAAGTCAATTCATGGGTGAGAAGAAGCAAGCAGAGCAGCATGACAACACACCAGATAAGCAACCACATGTTACAAAAGACATCAATGTTATTGTTTGGGCCGAAAATTTGGCACACCCAGTCCAAAAAACCAAAGCCCATGTTAATCCTGGGCAGCCACCAACATTCTTTGAAAATTGGGCCAAAATCTTGCAAACCCAGCCCAAAATCAAGGAACCTAGGAAATCCAAAAGGGCAAACCAAGACTGATCAAATTAGCAAGACAAGATTGGGCTTAAAAAAAAGCTTTTTCACCACTGACGCGTATCAGATTAAAAATATCACAGGATTAATTAAAGCTTATTTTTCAGGAGCCCACGTGACTACCAGAAATAGAAAAGTCAACAAACTCAACTGAGTTGATTGGGAGTTAATTAAAACAGGGCGTAGCCGCAAACCGGGAAGGGAAATCTCTGGATAAATCGGAAGATCAAAGTCCTCTCTTACATGTATATATATATTCAGAGATATTTTCTCTATTCCAAATAGGGTGATTGTCCCAAGAGACAAGCAACCCTTGTTATTTAAAGAAGAAGATAAGCAAAAGGGCAGAGAGTTGTTCAAACAGGAAATCAAGCTAACCACCACGGTTTGACATCTCACAAGGGCAGTTGGGATTAAAAAAAGGAGTTAGGTTCTCTTTCAAAAGCAGTGACTATTGAGAGCTGCCAAAAATTAGATAAAATTCTTTTTCTTGTGTTTTTTAAAAATTAAAAAGATCTTTCTCAGATAATTGCCGCCCATTATTAAAAAATTAATTACCCTGCTCCAGAAAATATTTTTTCTATAAATAGAAGAGAGGGTGAACAGGTTCAAAGACACTCAACAACAACAACAACAACAATCAATCCAACACTCAAATCAATCAAACAAACAACCCAAAAATCAACCAAAAAGCCCACTTGAATTCCAAGTGAAATCAGCTTCATATCAGAAGTCCCAAGGTTTAGACTTAGAAAAAAAGTCAATCAAAACGAAATTTCTCTCGTTACAAATTTGGTTTAGCAAAGAATCAAGACAAGTAGAGCTTGAGCTTTTCCCAAACATGAAAACCTCAACAAATTTCAGTGTGCAGTCTCTAGCCTTGAAGTCCTCGAAAACGACCATACGCCTTGTAGAAAGAAACCGTTACGCCTTCTCAAAAGCCTCACAAAAGCTTGAAGTACACTAAAGCTCTGCCATAATTAACCTTTGGTATCGATTTACAACTAAAGCTTTGCAGCTTGAAGTTGTCAATAGTCGATCCAGGCATTTCCGGCCCGACTGATCGAGCCTCCTATCGACGAAATGAATTTCACCCTTTCATCTTTTTAGCATGGATATTTATTTTTATAGTTCTCAAAAAGGCGCCTGCCAAGATTTAAATTCCATCAACCATTCGGCGAACAACCTCTTTATACTGAGATAAATTGTTAAAGTCCTCACCATTTTGAAGCAAGAAAAGAACTTACTTGAGAGATATTCCTCACCCAAATTCACAATCGTTTGTTTTCAGAAATCAGTAACTTGGGGCACAAGTTATCCATTCTAAACTAAGTCTGCTAGAATCTTCCTTGCTAGCAAATGGGCACGCCACACCAAAGAAAGGCGACTTGTTGACCAGTCAATGGTTCACAAGGCGTGGGAACTTTGCCCTTCCACCACAGGAGTAAACGCAAAACGGGTGGACAGTTATCTCAGGTGGAGAAACTCTAGCTGCGGACTCCAACAAAGCACGAACTCCAAAGTCACCCAAGCTCTATTGGTCCAGACACTCTCTATTGGTCTAGGCTACCAGACTCCGAGGTCACCCAAGCTCGGGTACCGAGCAATCACTTTTAACAGGGAAAAGGAAAGAGGTGTAGTTCACTCGCATGATGACCCATTCATAATCCAAGCTGAGATCGTAAATTGTTGTGTGAACCGGGTCTTCATTGACACATGCAGTTCGATTAATATCATCGTTACCATAGCTTTGGAACATATGGAGATGAGCATGGTGCTCATCATAGAGGTATTAAAGAGGTATAAGATGAGGCTTAATCCTGCCAAATGCGCTTTTGGGGTTAGCTCGGGAAAATTCCTATGGTTAAGTCGTCAACCAGCGTGGCATCGAGGCGAATCCAGAAAATATCAAGGCTCTGCTTACCATGACGTAGCCTAGGACCTTAAAAGAAGTACAAAGCGTAACAGGCCATGTGGCTGCACTAAATCGATTCATATAGCTACAGATCATTGTCAACCATTCTTCCAAGCTATAAAAGGGAGGACGAAATCATTGATTGGACCCTTGAGTGTGATCATGCTTTTCAAGAGTTAAAGGAGTACATGGGCAAACCCCCTCTTCTGTCCAAGCCAAAACGTGGTGAAGATCTTTTATTGTACCTATCCGTGTCCTCCACAACGATAAACTTGGTGCTCATCAGAGAGGTAGGCAAGGTTCAACACCCCGTGTACTATGTAAGCTGAGCTCTCCAAGATGACGAAACGAGGTACCATGAGATCGAGAAGTTGGCCCTTACTTCCAGTCTCATACCATCGTTGTGCTGAGCAACCACTCATTAAGGCAGGTCTTGCAAAAGCCTGAGACCTTAGGTTGGCTCATCAAATGGTCAATTGAACTAGGTGAATTTGATATCATGTACTGCTCACGAGAAGCAATCAAAGCTCAAGCTGTGGGGGATTTTCTTTCTGAGTTCACCAATGTACAACCACCATTATTGCCGACCGGTCAGCCTGAGATGAGCATGGAGAAGAAGATACGACCTAAACTTCCACTTTGGATTCTACATGTTGATGGTGCCTCAAATCAACAAGGAAGTGGGGCAGGGTTAGTATTAACCTTACCTAAAAATGATGAGACCTAGTATCCCTTATGGTTTGGGTTCAAGGCCTCGAATAATGAAGCTAGGTATAAAGCACTCCTTGCAGGACTTTGCTAGCCTCCGAGCTCGGGGTTAAACAGCTTCGCATTTTCAGCGGCTCCTAGTTAGTAGTAAATCATGTTACTGAAGAATACCAAGCTCGAGATAGAAGCATGAGTGCCTACCTAGCCAAGGTCAAGAAGTTGTTGGATGATTTTATTGGTTATGAAATCATTCAAATTCCTTGGCTCGAGAATACGAAAGCTGATGCCCTTGCTTGATTAGCATCCTCCTTAGATATCGACCTGGGAAGATCTATCCTGGTGGAATTCTTAGAGAAACCTAGCACAAAGGAAGATTGCGTGGAAGTGTTCCCTATTAGTTCTGAGTCAACTTGGATGGATCCAATACGTGATTTAGAAACATGGAGTCCTACTTGAGGACAAAGAGGAAGCTTGACGTGTACGGTATAGGTCGTTCTGATATCTGATCATCAACAACAGGTTGTATAAAAAAGGCTTCTCTTTGCCATACCTATGATGCATGACACTTGATAAGGCTAACTATGTGCTTTGAGAAATCCACGAAGGCGTTTGTGGAAATCATTTAGGCACTCGATCTCTTGCCCACAAAGGTCCGAGACAAGAATATTATTGGCCAACATTCCAAGCTAATGCCAAGAAGATTGCTCAAACTTATCCCAGGTGCCAAGAATACGTGATGGTTCCCCATCAACCTCCAGATAATTTGACTCCAATTAGTAGTCCTTGGCCTTTCGCTCAGTGGGGAATTGACCTAATTGGCCCTATGCCAAAGGGAAAAGGTCAGACCAAGTTCACAATTGTTGTAGTAGACTATTTCACCAAGTGGGCTGAGGCTGAACCCTTTGCTACAATAACCGAGAAGAATTGCACCGCGTTCCTTTGGAAGAACATCATATGACGATTTGGTATCCCATATTCCATAGTTACAGATAATGGTAAGCAATTTGATAATGCCAAAGCTTTGTGAGTTAGGTGTCGAGCTCAACATCAAGCATTTCTTTACATCTCCAGCTCATCCTCAAGCTAATGGCTAAGTCGAAGAAATTAATAAGTTGATAAAAAGAACTTGAAAACAAGGCTAGACAAGGCTAAAGGAGCATGGGCTGAACTATTACCCCAAGTTCTTTGGGCGTACAGAACTTCACACCAAACATCACTGGGACACTGATTCCCCTGCTTTTGGAGCCAAAGCTGTAGTGCTTATCGAGATTGGAAGTGTTTTAGGTTGAAGCAAATGATGACCAGATGAATCTTAACTTGGACTTGGTAGATGAACAACGGGACCAGGCTCAGCTGCGCAACGCCTCATACTAGCAATGTGTAGCTTGCTACTACAACTTTCGTGTCAAACACCGAGCTTTCTAGGTTGATGACTTGGTACTCCACAAGGTCATGCTTGCTACTCACAAACCTTTAGATGGAAGCTTGGGACCAACTTGGGAAAGGCCTTATCGTGTCATTGACATTGTGCTCCCGGGTGCCTATCGACTAAGGGATCTCGAGGGAGCAAATCTGCCTCATCCTTGGAACGCCGAGCATTTAAAGAAGTATTACTAGTGACTTCCTCATCGTCTACATGCTGTCAGAGTTAGATCATCAGTTTGAGATTTAGATTTTTTGTTTTGTTTCTTTTCATTCAGTGTGGAACTATCCTGTTATGATAGTTCATGAGGTAGTTTCAACTGAGTTAGCTAGTGTTTGAGCTCGCTCTTGTTTTGTTTTCAATTTTATTTAGTGAATAAAATTTGGATTTGTTTTCCAACGTATCGTCTCTCCAAGCCTTAACAAGGTAACTCAAAGGGCCACATTCAAGTCAGGAAGGAATGAAGCTCCATAGATTTGCCAAGCTTAGATGGATGAAAGGTCTGAGCCGCAATTTTTATCAAGCTCATGTGGACGAAAGCTCTGAGCTATATTTTCTATCGAGCTCATATAGACGAAAGGTCTAAGCTCAATTTTGGCCAAGCTCAGATAGACGAAAGGTCCGAGCTATGTTTTTATCAAGCTCTGATGGATGAAAGGTCCAAGCTACATTTCCTATCAAGCTCTGGACGAAGAGTCCGAGCTATATTTGTTATCGAGCTCATATAGATGAAAGGTCCTAGCTATATTTATTTATCGATCTCATACGGACGAAAGGTCTAAGCTCAATTTTGGCCAAACTCAGATGGACAAAAGGTCCGAGGTATATTTTTATCAAGCTTTGATGAACGAAAGGTCCTAGCTACATGTTCTATCAAGCTCTAGACGAAGAGTCCGAGCTATATATATATATATATATATATATATTTTATCGAGCTCAAGTAGACGAAAGATCTAAGCTCAATATCGGCCAAGCTCATATGGACAAAAAGTCTGAGCTATATTCTTTATTAAGCTCATACTGACGAAGGGTCTAAGCTCATTTTGGCCAAGCTTAGATGGACGAAAGGTTTGAGCTATAATTCTATCAAGCTTTGATGGGCGAAATCTCTGAGCTCAACATTTTCCGAGCTCATGCTCAGGTTGGCAAAGAGCCAACCTTAGCTCACCAAGCTCATGGTCAGGTTGGCAAGAATGTAGGCACTCCAAACTCATGGTCAAGTTGGAGAAGAACCCACCTCGCCATGCCAAGCTCATGGCCAAGGTCGATAAAGAGCCTCTCTCTACCTCAACAAGCTAAACTCATGGTCGGCTTGGCGAAGAACACACCTAGCCATGCCAAGCTCATGGCCAGTTCAGCAAAGAGCCAACCTCTACCTCAACATGCCAAGCTCATGGTCAGGTTGGAGAAAAGCCCACCTTGCCATACTAAGCTCATGTTCAGGTTGACGAAGATCCTACCTCGCCACGCCAACTCATGGCCAGGTCAGCAAAGGGCCGACCTCTACCTCAATATGCTAAGCTCATGGATAGGTTGGCGAAGAACCCACCTCGCCATGCCAAGCTCATGGTCAGGTTGGGGAAGCACCGACCTCAACTCGCCAAGCTCATGGTCGGACTGGCAAGGAACCGACCTCAACTCGCTAAGCTCATGGACCACTTAGGCAAAGAACCCACCTCGCCATGCCAAGCTCATGGTCGGGTTGGTAAAGAACCAACCTAGATGTGCCGAGCTTGTGCTCAGGTTGGTAAGGGTTCAACCTCAATTTGTTGAGCTCTAGTATACCCGTGAATATATATATATATTATTTGAAAATCTACTAAGTTTCAACAAAAATCACCTTCGAGTTTTTGGCCTACATAGATAATACAATGAAGATCAAGGTCCAACAAAACACATCAAACAACCACCGTGATCACAGAGAGACAGGAAGATGAACAACACAAATGTCTCAAAATGGGTATAATTACGGTCTAATAAAAGGAGTACTAACTCCATAACTCCATGGTTGATCGTCATACTAGCATTCCACTTGGGGTATACAAGAAGACCAATCTAGCCCGATCATGTCAGAGAAGCGTCATCCCCATGAGCACCACCCATCACGGTCTCATCGTGCACACCAACCTCAGAGGTGCCTGTCTCCACCTCACCCACTATTGGACCCCCCAGGTCCGGGAAAGGGGCACCATCATCCACATCGTCACTGAGGTCGAGCTCACCTCGAGCAAGGGCACCCTCCAAGATGGTCCAATCCAAGGTAGGATAGCACCTCCTCATGGCTTTCATGCAAGATTGAAATCCCTCATCTAAGCAAGTTGATTTGAGCCCCTTCAAACTCATCAGAAGACTTGAATTCTATGATCACTTTATCCTTGGTTGATCTCAACTCTACCACCACACTAATAAGCTTGGCCACTTGCTCTTGGATGACACCAAGATCTTTAGCATGCTTATCAGCCATGC
This sequence comes from Prunus mume, assembly GCF_029339155.1. Lineage (NCBI taxonomy): Eukaryota > Viridiplantae > Streptophyta > Magnoliopsida > Rosales > Rosaceae > Prunus > Prunus mume. The sequence goes on from NC_142700.1 coordinate 28,753,969, forward strand.
TCTTCAACTCGGACTTAGCATCACTGACTTTCTTCTTCTCAAGGTCAACCACTGACCTTAGCTTGGCGGTTAGAAGGCCACTATCTTCATTTTTCTTCCCTAGTTCCTTGATCTATCGCTTTGTTTTTGGAGAAGGCCAGGGGTCTCGAGCTGAGCATGATATTGGAGCCAAGTAGCCTAAAAATAAAAATATATAAGAAAAATGAGAAAGAGTGAGGGAGGTGAGCATTAATTCAAGAAGGGCCATATGAGAACAAGTGTTACCTCTAGCGTGGCTTTCAAAGCTATATCTATCTTTCCATTAGGGGACTTGTCCTCAAATCCTTCAAGCTTGGAATCGCAAATGCCAAGCTGACATGTCCTGAAGAAAGAGGTGAAGGCTGAGTGGATCCTCAGGCCTGAAGGGTTAGCTTGGTGTTGTTGTATGCCACCACCATCCACGCTTCGCTTCTTGGGATCAGGTTCCACGGATGTCGTGTCCACCTCTCTATCTTTCTCTGTGGAACTATCCTCATTGAGCACAATAGTTGGCTGCGAAGAAGGTGTGCTAGGAGGGATGACTCGAAGGGGACTGGGATCACCATCCATGGGAATGGTAGGTTGGCTAACCTTGCCTCTGCCACCGCCTTTTCTTTGCTCTTCCTTTCTCTATTCCTCAAGAGCTCTCCTCAAGGACTTAGGGAGCCTGGAGCCTAGATTCTGTGCCCTCTTCTCTAGTGACATACTTCCTACAACACACACCAGGTTTAGACTATCAAATTAAATTACAGTAAGGAAAGTGCATACAAAAAACCTTACCTTGGTTCTTGGGGGATGCGAGCTCGAACTCTACAAGTATGGAAGGAGTGGTCAACCTCTTGCCCGACCTCCGATGCTACTCTTCTCAGCTCAAACTCTCACGATCTGCTCCAACTTCCTACCTAGAATGGAAGGTCTGGTGGAGAAAGGTCATATGGACGAAAGGTTCTAGTGCCTAGCTATATTCTTTATCGAGCTCATATGGACGAAAGGTCTAAGCTCAATTTTGGCCAAGCTCGGATCGACGAAAGGTCTGAGCTATATTTTTATCAAGCTTTGATGGACGAAAGGTCCAAGCTACATTTTCTATCAAGCTTAACACATCGATTTCCTACAAAATGTCCCTGGAGCAGGCATGAAGTTTCAGACATTGTCAATTCATATATGGCCTCCACCACCAAACAGCAAGAAGACACACATGCGTCCAAATAAAGTAATAATAATAATAATAATAAAGGAAAGTGTGGATCTCTTTTTACAAAATAAAAGGTAGGGTGGTGATAAGATCTTACCCCTTGGATGTATTGGCGTTGCTGGTATCGGATTTCAGGCCTTGTCCTTCCATTGCGCCGTCACTCTCCCATTCTCTTCTTCTTCAAATTACCAAGCTTGCTTCTCAATTGACTTCGTAATTTACACAAACAGAAGGCTAGTTCCACAATCCCAATTTTATAATAATCTTGTTGATCTCAAATTGGAAGATCTATTATGGAATAGGGTGATGGGATCTACCATCATACAAAAAGAAGAAGATATGAGTGAAATTATAAATAAATAGATTTGTTTTTATAATTAAATGAAATTGGGGATATGGAGGAGGATGGAAATATTGGGCGATGGCAATGGAAACTTATGACAAGCAATCATGAGGAGGATGAACAGAAATAGGAATTAGATAGCTCGAAAGGAGGAAATCTGGTAAGTGTTGGAACTTAGAATATGGATGAGTAGCCCTTAATGTAGTCATAGTCATGATGAGGATTATGGATATTGGGGTTGAGAGACGGAAGGACTGTTATAGTCAATTTTCAAGTGTACGGAAATAAGTGTTGGGCATCTGATTGTTAGTGACATGGCTTTTTCTGGTAAGTGTAGTTTTTGGGTCGACGACTTTCGTTGACAAGGCGGAGGAGACCAGCCTCAAGGGGTCTCCAAGGTTTTCCTAATAATTCTCCTATGGAACATTCGTGGGCTTGTGTTTGGGCCCGATTGAAATTTGAACAGGTCAGGCCCGAGATCCGACAATTAAACTAATAGTGAGCCTAATCTATATTTCGGTGGCTTAATTAATAAGGTCGAATAGAAGCCCAAAATCATAAATATAGCAGAATATCTACATGTGGTGGAATACACTAATTTGGTCAAACACATCAATATGGCCAAGAGCATAAAAGTGGTCGAAAGCCTATATGCGGCCAAAAGTGTAGATACAGTCAAAAGACTAAAATCAACCGAAAGTGTAGATACGATCAAAAGACTAAAGCCGGCCAACAATGTAGATACGGTCGGAAGACTAAAGCGGCCAAATACATAAAATCAGCCAATGCTTAAATACGGAGAGAGATAATCCATGGGAGGATTTTCTTATAGATTACAATTCAAATATAAAAGGAATTATGTCAGCTTGATGGTCAACTGAAGTTATTGTGTGGAGAGCTCAAGATGGAGGGAAAATCAAATCAAATATTATTATTCACATTAAATCACATGCATGAGACAAGGGATTGAAGATATTCTAGCGCAATTATGATTGATTTGGAGGCCAATTAACGACCGACCAAATTGAGACGCACCAAAGCCCCTATAAATACCAAGCTTATGGAAGAGAGGAAGGACCCCCGACACAACACACAACTTGTCATTTTACATTCTCTTCAATTTCTATCTTAGGAGTAGCATAATGTAGCCATAGCCTAGTTCATATTTTTTCCGCTATAGTTTCCATGGATTTCAATTATGCCTTTACATTCTTGTTCTTGTTTTTCAATTCTATTTTAATTACAATAACTTCAATTATACACTCTTTACTTTATGCACTCGCATTTTAATTATTTAATTTACGCAATTTATATTATGCACTCGTCTTTACATTCTTTATTTTAAGCACTTTAAATTACGCACTCGTCTTTAAATTTTTTATTTTACTCACTTTACTTTCTGCACTTATCTTTCAATTATATTTAAATTTAAATTCAAGCACCTTTTACTTTACTCACGTGTTCTTCGTTTCATTACATTTCACTTTCAATCTTCATCTCCACCCACTCCACGTCATTTGGTTGCTCACATAAAGCCTTGACTCTGAGGTAGTGAAAGAACTTAGGTTGTGAGGAGGTTCCTTGCTCGACTAAACAATTGTTTGATTAAAGTCAGATTTCGGACACATCATCTACTCACATTCCATTCAAGCCTAATTCATGGCTTGGTGGTGGCATGCCTCGCACTCAATTAAAGAAGGACCAAAAACTCCTTCAATCGGCCTACCCGGCCGAAAAGAGGGAAACATAATTAATGAAGTCCCACTAGGTGTGCCAAATTTTGTTTCCCCCAGTGTACTAATCCATGAAGTACATCACTATTGTAAGCACCAAAAGAGTCTTCAGCTATTCTCAAACGTAAGCCACTTCTATCACCTCTTCTTACTCACTATTTTTCCTTTCCTTTTCTGGTGCAAAATCGGGATTTGGAAGACCATGGGCCGTTCAAAATTGTCTCTCAAATTTGTGAGTTTTTAATTTTGGCACAATACTTTCTTAAGATATTTACCATTGCTTTATATATGCATACAAATATATATTTCCTAGCCATACGAATATTGGCCTTTTGAAAGTTTTTTGTCACTACAAGGCCATTAAGATTGTTTTGGCCGCAAGTCCACCCAGCTGCCCTTTTTTTCCTTCTTCGCATGCACATGGCCATTTGAATTATTTTGTGACTGCAAAGCCAAGAATATTGTTTTGGCCGCATGGCCACCCAACTGGTTTCTCTTTTTTTTTTCCTTTTTTTTTTTAAAATTATTTTTTTAACATGCAGATGGCCATTTTGGCCCAAAAGGCCATTCATTAACCCAGCATGGTTGTAAGGCCAAATTATATATATATAATAAAAAATTTAATATTACTAACAAATAATATTTTGCATATTATGAATCTCCCGCCTTATTGTCGTTCTACAATGTCTCCTGAAGAAGTAAGAGAGTACAACAACATCTTGGTTGACGCCCTCAATGAGGATGAGATGCTTTCTCTAACGACTTTTATGATTTTGCGCCGATGCCTGCCACTCCACGCAACATGGTCCTTGGTCCTTATTTTTACGGCCGTATGCCCAGCTTTGTTGTTAAAGTTATGCGACCGCAACAGAAAGACATTTGTTTGCTTGAAAAATACCTTAATTAGCAAGGTTGGGATTGACCCAAGCATATGAGAGGTTGGCCTACTTCAAGGCCAGAAAAATGGAACAAGTGACTTGATCGATTGTCAAGCTTGTGCAATATGCAATGGAGGGAAGAGGGCATCTATGATGCAATCATGCTTTATAAGTCTAATTTCACGTGCGACCGTAATCTTGTCGCAGTTGGTCTCTGTTTTTGGTCAACTTCTACCAATACTATGAAGTTAAGATTTGGGATGATGACCCTAACTCTTCTTGACTTAGCCACCATGGCGGATTTTCAACCATGTGGTGGTGAAGTAAGTGCTTTATCTCCATCAAAATGTGAGGCTGGTTTCGGTTTCATCAAGAAGAACAAAAGCTACAAGGTTTTCATGGAAGCTAATGCTCAAGAAATAGGGCCACTCACGCATAAAGAACATATAGCTTTTCTCATGATTTGGCTATGCAAATATGTCTTCTGCATGGCGTTGGCACAAGTTACCTTAGAAGTTCAGCCTCTGGCCGAAGCACTAGCAAAAGGCCATCGGTTGGCCCTTCGGCCAATGGTGTTGGCGTATTTATATTGAGGTCTCTACAATATGGTGTCACTCAACCCAATGAATTGCAATATTATAGTGCTGATTTGGTTGTTTCAATTGTGGCTTCAAGTATACTTTCCAAAAGTACGGTCAGCTCATGATCTATTTGCTCCTAATTCTCTTGTTGGAGTAAATATTTTGTCTCTTCCCTTTTCCGGCCTCAAAGTTGAAGATTACTTTGGAATTTTATACAACTGTGATGGCCGCTCCCCAAACGAATTTTCTGTTTGTCTAGACAGAGAATTTCCTTCTTATCCTGGGTTGAAACTAAGTTTTCCTTCCCCAGCCGAGATGCCTTTCGTAAAAGCCTTTGGGCTAGCATTTTATTGAGTAGAGACTTACACCTCGGCCTGTCAGTGGGTTGAGGTTTATTTTCCTTATGCGACCAATCATCAATTGGGTTTCACTCAAACTCTCCTTTTTTCGATCACAAAAACTTGCAATATGGGCACATCCCATAGAGCTAAGTTCAAAACAAAAGCAGAATGTAATGTGGTTTCCGCAGACAGCAAGCAAATGAGGAAAACCTTTAATCTACATATTCGGGATGCCAACTTTAATTCTATGACCCACTTTGATACTTGGTGGAAATACGTCACCCGTGAGCAATTAAGGATGCTACTTCCTACAACTCAATGAGCAAAATAGGTATGCGCTATTCATGGCTACAAGTTTGATTTTCAACTGCCCACATTATAATGATTCACAACAATTTTTATTTCAGGTAACGTGGCCAAATAGATTAGTTTTGCTTCGCCAACAATACCAAAGAAAATACTGCTCACCAAGCAAAACCATTAAGGTACTCTCACCTAAAGAATTATGTTACCATTTTTATAATATTCTTGCAGGGGCTAACCATTATTTTCGTAGGATCTACCTGACCTTTCCTCACCTGACCATTCTCAAGAATTTATAAGCTTTGAGACCGAAGACCAATTTGATTCGAGGGTCGACAGTACTTGTCATAGCTTTGAGGTTAATGAGGCCGTTGTTGCGGCCTTAGTTGATGACAACCAAGGCAAACATGTCTCCCCTTTCAATGTGGTTGAAATAGTTAAGGATACAACGCAGGTAGACATTTTTCTTAATCAAACCTCTTTCCTTATCCCTTATGGATGCTCACCCCTTGATTTTTCCGTAAGAAATTAATGTTAGGACTTCAAAAACTGTGGCTTCATCAAAGACTCCAGTTGAAGTTGAATTTGCTCTACCTATTTAAGACACTACTACAATTACAACACATGAAATGAGTGTTCTGCACCCTAAAAAGGTACTTGTTTTAATATATATATATATATATATATTTAGCAAATGCTCAACTGTCGCTATGTTGCTCATGTTATGCCTTTGGCAGGAAGCACTCCCCTCAGAGGCTATATTGGAGTCACTTCAAGGCATGAGAGATTACTTGGTTGCAGCAAAGGTTGCCACCACTTCTTCATACAATTCCTTCTTAAATATTGCAGCCAAAGCCACCGTCCAAACCATCCTCGACAAAGACTATGCGGATTTAGCTAATGAAGCTCAACATGCTCGTCTTTGCTAGTCCATTCAAAGTCTTCTTGATGCTCATTTTTTCCCAACTGAGGATGAATCCATAATCAAAGTTGTTCGTGCTATGTTGATTCAATTCCTAACAACTAAAATGAGTTATTAAAAACAGCAACTTTAATTCTCGCAAGTGCACGAACCGTTTATAGTATAGCTTATGTAAATACGAGGTCGATCCCACAGAGAATGGTAACTTGGTTCCAAGTTAAATTACTTAGAATGCTGGAAAAACATAGAACAAAGAAACTGACTAACTAGCTAAAGGCAAGGTCAAATTCAACAATGCCTCTTGCTAATTACTCAAGGTCTAGGACAGAATCCTAGCACCACACACGCACTCGAAATGGGGGGGTTTTGTTGTTGAAATGAAAAGAAGAACGTGAAATGAAAGTGCTCGAAAGTAAACACTGGCAGCAATTAAAAAGTTGTGAAACAAAGATTAAGAGGTGTTAGAGCCTTGGAATCTACCACTAGTCTTCCTATCCAAGTTATGAATGCATAGAAATTGACTCAAGCTTCATCAACAATAGATTATCGCATACAAGCCTATGGTATCTAGGTGCAGGATGCATGATTCTCCTAAGGCATGTGATTATGCATGGTATCTACACAACACGTGATCTCTAATATGCAACCTAAGCATGGTATCTACTTAGAATAAAGCATACAAGAGTCATTAAGCTCCTTGAGAATATGATAATCACACAAGTCCTAGAACATGGTATCTGTCCTAGTCAACCTATGGTTATTAACCCCTTGAATGATTCTTAGGCCATTCATGTGTTGCTTGTGAAAGGAGAGTAGAATTGGTGAATCTAAACCCCTTCCCAACCTGTGCTAGATGCATAAAATCTTAGTTAGCTACTCCAAGAAAACATACATCAAGCACATAATAAACTAGAGATTAACAACTTGGTAATGAAAGCAAGGAAATCAATTAACTATAAAATCATCATAACATTGAATATTCATGACTAGGGCTTCATCCTAAGCCCTAAGTAAATGGATTAGTTAGACATAACTATGAGTACAGAAAATAAGAAAATACATAGATAGGATAAAGAGAGGAGAAGAACTAGATGATGGTAGCAAGGAATTCCCAGGACAGCTCTCTTCTCACTTTGTGGTGAATCTGAATGTGTGTTTGAGAGTAATGGATGAAGTGAATGTGTGTGTCTGCCTATATCCCTTGAATGAGTGAGCAGCTCTCTATTTATAGAGAGAAATTCGTCCTCCCTTTGGCTGGTGAAGCACACCTCTCTTAGTGCTCCCAACTGCTCCCTTCGCCCATGCTTACCACTTGCTCCGGCTGCCCATGCTTTGGTATGGTGTCTTTATGGAAAGCTTGACTTTTGTTCATCTTTCTGAGTTCCTGAGCTGATTTGACTCCCATGTATGGCTGCTCATGCTGAGCACATGGCTCTAGGGATGTAGATGTGATGGCAGCCAATCATGACATTTCTGTGACCTTGGTTCAGTCTTTGACGTGCTAAGGGCTCCAGATTTATCCAATTGGGCTGAAATTTGGATATGTTATAATAGACACCCATTGGAACAACTTCTATCAAGGATGTCTCCTCATCCGACCTGTGTAAGTTTCTGAAATGAGGCCTGCAATATGACCTACGAAACTGGACTGACAAGGAGTGTGGCCCAAATTGGGTTTGTCTTTAAGCTCATATTCCTCTTATCCCAATCAGCCCTTAACAAGCATGGATTGCATCAAATGTGATCTCTTGCTGTCTTAACCTACAAAACACACAAACATAGGTAAGAGACTCAAAATAAAGAGAAGCTAAACAAAATTACTAAGCAAAGAAGGCATGCAAATGTGTGAAATTATGACCTTATCATGCTAAAACTAAACAGATAAAGATAAGGCTAACTTACAGGTGATGTGGATGGCTTGGACCCGAGGTGCCTTCGATCTGTGGCATCCTTCCTCGAGGCGTGATGCTGGATTCGACTTGGAGAAAGAAACGGCAAGTGAGGTCTAAGACACCGGTGTGGCGCCAGCCGAAGTCCCTCTAATGCCAAAGTTAGTGACTAAGAGAAATTCTATTTACAGTTTGAAGGCACAAGTCAAGTAAACAGTCTTACCTCTTAGCTGTGCCAAGGGGCTCTATTTATAGAGAGCATTTGTGATGATCTTTGTACTTAGTTTCTATGTGGGACTCGTGAGAGTGTTTTCGACGGTCAACACGTGCCCTGTTGTGTTCGGCGGGAGTTCCGAGGTTATCAGTAGTCGGTCGGATGTGCGGGCTGGTCGATTGGCATGGTGTGCCGAAGGTTGGTGTGGGTGTGTCAGTCTATGGCACTTACCGACTTTCGGCATGACTCACTGAGCTGGTCTCATCCTTGTTTACATTCTACGTGTCATGACGTGAGTGAGGGGTCGATATAGGTATGCAGACAAAAGGTTCATGAAGCAATTGGTCGAGGGCATCCAGGCCTACAACCAAGCTGTGATGGAGTACCATGCTGGCCAAACCTTGACTGAAAAGATTCAATCAACTAACCATATTTTGCAAGCCCACCTTCATATGTACCATGAGATAAAAGAAGAACTAGACAAACTTGAGGAAGAGCAAAAAAAGATTGAGGCCAGAAAATCAACCAACCTTGCTAAGATTGACAATGCAGTCTAAGACTCTCGGCCACATCAGGTCGAACTAGAAAAGTTTATGCATCAACATGCCGATTTCGAAGAGAAGGAAGACGACTACAAGACCTTGATGAGATCAAGGGCCGAATTATGGGTTAACTTCAAAACCATCATACAAAAGCATCTTTACAAAATGTCATGGTCCTTTTATGACCATTTTGTACTTTTATAACTAGGCTGCATTTGAACCTCAAACTATTTATTTTTTATTTAGTTGATGAACTTTTGATTTCCATCAATAAATTTCAGCCTTTATCTTTGGATACGACTAAATTTCTTGAAGAAAATAGTATCAGCCTTTATCCAATATTTTGCTTCTAAGTTTAGGCTGTAATTGCGGCTTAACACCTTCACATGTATTTTCTTTATAGAAATAATTTGCAGCTAAAATAATAGACTTTGGTTCGGCCATTCTTGTATTGAGAAGAAACCTTTGACGGCCAACACTATTCGACCGCTTTTGTCTGTGAACTTTTGTAGTGCCCAAATCACTAATAAGTTCTGTATTTTTTTTTTTTTTTTTTTATGGCCATAATACTAACATGACCTTTATTGGGAAAGTTGTTGGCCTACTAATTTGGGTAGTGGCCATTGAAAATAATATTTTTATGGAGACCAAGGGGGTGGCCGCCTATGCTTGATTCCAAGCTTAGAGCCCTTTTTATACTCAACTCGGATCTTGCCATTTTGTTGGCGATGGGTTGAAGTACTAGGATGACTAGTACAACTTGTATTACTTTTGGCCGACCCTTCATGCCCCCCAAGTCCACTTGGTAGGCCAATCTTGGCCTCTAGCTGGGCTCAATAAACTTGACCACTTGCAATTGTGGTCTCGTAATGTCGAGTTTTGCTCCTACAATCATGTCTATCATGATTGCACCTTGGGTCGTGCTTCGACCTCTTCCTTCACTAGGTGGTAAGCTATTACATCCTAGGATAGTTGCCTTGGGTTGGATGATATTTTTATCCTCAACATTAATCACTTTTTGAGTTTTATCCTTTTCCGTGGGCTCATTTTCCTCAACCAATGTTAGGTTCTCAATAGGAAGGTCGAGTTGAGTATTTGATTTTAAGGTCGTCTCGCCCACCTCTTTCTCACTCTCATATTCTTTACCAACCTCATTTTTCTCTAGAGGAGTAGGTGGAATGGGTGGCCGAATTGCAACCATATGAGGATTTTCCTCTTGTGATTGAGAATCAAAGTTAGGATTGAGAGTTTGCCTCTCGACTTGTTGGCTAAGTGGAGATGAAATCCCATGTAAACTTTGGATGAAAATGTCGTGGGAAGTTTGCAATCTATCTACGAGCTCTTTTACTATAACTTCTATCTTAGATCTCATCTTATTTATATGTTCTTCCCCCATATGGGTATGGCCTCTCACCCACCTTGAGATTATATTGGCCATCATAGGCAATGGGATGATTTGCTTGGTGGGAATAATAATTAGGCTCATTGTACATATAGGTGGAACCATCTTGGCAATATGGGTAGTATTGCTCCCATGCCACTTGATTGGTTTGGCCACCAAAGCCATGTCGATAATTCGAATAATTTTGATACATCATATTATATTGGCCACTTTGGTTGTGGTTACCATATTGGCCATTGAATTGGCTACCATAGCCATATTGATATGTAGAATCATATTGACCACTATAGCCACCATAATGTGTACAATTATATTGGCTATTTTGGTTGTGGTTACCATACTAGCCTGTGGATTGGCTACTTGAGCCTTAAGAATTATAGCTGTTATAGCTCATCGGCTAGTAGGAATAATTCCATTGATTTTGATCACTCATATAGTGGGTCCCACCGAGCGTGCCAAATTATGTTTCCCTCTTTTCGGCCGGGTAGGCCTATTGAATGAGTTTTTGGTCCTTCTTTAATTGAGTGTGAGGCGTGCCACCACCAAGCCACGAATTAGGCTTGAATGGAATGTGAGTAGGTGATGCATCCGAAATCTGACTTTAATCAAACAATTGTTCAGCCAAGCAAGGAACTTCCTCACGACCTAGGTTCTTTCACTACCTTAGAGTCAAGGCTTTATGTGAGCAACCAAATGATGTGGAGTGGGTGGAGATGAAGATTGAAAGTGAAATGTAATGAAACGAAGAACACGTGCGTAAAGTAAAAGGTGCTTGAATTTAAATATAATTGAAAGATAAGTGCGGAAAGTAAAGTACGTAAAATAAATAATTTAAAGACGAGTGTGTAATTTAAAGTGCGTAAAATAAAGAATGTAAAGATGAGTGGATAATGTAAATTGCGTAAATTAAATAATAAAAATGTGAGTGCGTAAAGTAAAGGGCGAAAAGTAAACTAGATTACGAAGAACAATAAAGATAACATGAACTGAAGTTATTGTAATTAAAATAGAATTGAAAAACAAGAACAAGAATGTAAAGGCATAATTGAAATCTACGGAATCTATAGCAGAAAAAATATGAACTAGGCTATGGCTACATTATGCTACTCCTAGGATAGAAATTGAAGAGAATGTAAAATGACAAGTTGTGTGTTGTGTCGGGGGTCCTTTCTCTCTTCCATAAGCTTGGTATTTATAGGGGCTTCGGTGCGTCTCAATTTGGTCGGTCATTAATTGGCCTTCAAATCAATCATAATTGCTATAAAATATCTTCAATCCCTTGTCTCATGCATGTGATTTAATGTGAATAATAATATTTGATTTGATTTTCCTTCCATCTTGAGTTCTCCCACAATAACTTCAATTGACCATCAAGCTGGCATAATTCCTTCTATATTTGAATTGTAATATATGAGAAAATCCTCATATATATTATCTCTCTCCTTATCTAAGCATTGGCTAATTTTATGTATTCGGCCGCTTTTAGTCTTTCTATAGTATCTACATTTTCGGCCGCTTTTACTCTTTCAACCCTATCTACACTTTTAGCCGCATATAGGCTTTTGACCACTTTTATGCTCTCGGCCATATTAATGTGTTCGGCCAGATTGGTATATTCCACCACATGTAGATATTCTGCTATATTTATGATTTTGGGCTTCTATATGACTTTATTGATTAGGCCCACCGAAATATAGCTTGGGCTCACTATTAGTTTAATTGTCAGATCTCAGGCTTAACCCGGTCAAATTTCAATAAGGCCCAAACAGCTTGGCAACCGATGAACGTTCCTACTATGAAGATCTTTCTTCGGAAATTTCTTCAGGTTAAGAGACCAATCTTGGTCTCCCTTGCTTGTGAGCTAGGGTTTTGGATCAAGAAAATTGGAGGTGGAGGTTGGTGTTTGGCTGAACCTGTTGTAATGCTCGCAATATGTTTTTGACTCTGTACGAAGAACTATGATGCTTTCTTTAGATCATAGGAGGCTTTTTTTTGACACTATCTGCATAATGATGGGATGTGTTTCAATGGTTTTGCTGTTTAGTGATTGACTGGATCTATACCCATAGTACGTTTTTGACTCTGTACGAAGAACTATAGTGCTTTTTCTAGATCATAGGAGGACTTCTTTGATAGTATCTACGTAGTGATGGGATGTTGTTTTAAGGATTTTGTGGCTGGGTTTTAGGTTCGTTTGTTTCGTATAAGATGTTTAACTATTCTGTTTAGTCAATAGCATAGATGGTACTCTTTCCTACCCCCCGGGGTTTTGTTTTCTCTGGGAAGGTTTTAATGAGGCCGTCGTTAACATGCTAGTTTTTACCATGTAATGTTCCTTTCTGTTGAATGAAATACCATCTTTTCTATTAAAAAAACAACAACCTAGGTGGCATGTTGCCTACCCATTTGCCTCATGAAATAAGTTGGTCACTCAAAATGACTTGGCAATGCAAGTTTACAAACCATTATAATATTATTTATTTTTATCTTTTACACATACTATTATCTATATATATAAAGCAAAAAGCAGAGAATTGTGAAATATTCAAAATACGAAATAATTGGTTAATGCAAACATTAAGAATTGCAATTAGTTGTGGTTAATGGCAAATGCATAGTATCCAGAATTGTTCAAACCAAAAAAAATTATTAATTAAATGAGGATAATATGGTAAATTCACATTTTTTTGCATTTAAAAAATTAAAATTAAAAGAAAATTCAGATAATGGATCCTATTTTTATGGAACACAACTACCCATGATCTTTTTTTAATTCTAAAATAAATTTAATTTTTTTTAAAAAAAAGCCTCTCGGATCTGCAGAAACACGTGTAGAGAGGCTAATATCTTATATAAAGTAGGTGAGAGAGTGGAGATGATATTTTATTATAAAAAGCAAGTGAGGCCCAATATACCTTTTTATTTTGAAGTACACAAGATTACCTTGTTAGGGAGAGTGTATATATTTTACCTACCCATTTGCCTCTTCCCTTAGAGCATGAAAATGCTGATCTGACAAGGTAAATGAGGTTTTTTGTTTTTTTTGTTTTTGTGGTCGAAAGGTAAGGTAAATGAGGTTTACCTACTCTTTTGCCTCTTTTCTTAGAGATGTTCAATATACCATAAATACACAAATATAAGTTTAAACAGAATACACGTGACACAAAATGAATGGAAAACATAAGAATGGAAAGGCAAAAGAGGTAGGTAGCTATACTATTAATGGTTGAAACTGATGAAACTAGAACCACAATTGACCAAGTTGAAAAGGAAAAGATGACCATTGCCTTTCCTAGTTTTGAAAAAAGTTAATTATTCGCCTAAGGCGATTGAAAATTGGGCATGAGCAGGCATTGCCAATTGGGATTTTTGGCGCTTTCCGCATTTGTCCCACAAATACACTTGGCTCCATTTTTTTTTGCGGTCGTTCTAATCGAGTGTTTTTCTTTTCGTAATCCCACCAAACCCATTTCTGAACAGGACAAGGAGGAGTAGCAAAATGTGTGTAGAAATTGGTACCTTTTGTTCCTGAAGATATAAGTAAATACCACATATATTCAAAAGACTGAACACTCGAAGCTTCAGGCAAGCTCTTCAAGTCTCGCACAGCGTTTCTGTGCACTCTGGAGCTATGGCTTCCTCTCATTTTCTCTGCCATAGCCCCATCTTCCACCCTGTTCCCAATATTATTGAAAATCGCAGTCTCTCTTCGTTCAGGTCACATGGGTCCTCTTTTTTTGACTCAAAGTCTAGAAATCAAAGGACCCCATTTGTCAGACTCATGGTTTCTGCCAGAAAACAAGTAGAGGTTGTACTGCAATCTCAATTCTTTGTTATGCTTCAAATTCAAATTGGACTCTCTTGAGTTCTTGTTGTTTCTATGTTTTTTTAATTGGGCTTTCAATTCGCTGTATATAAATGCTTGTTTGATTGTTAAATTTTGGGTTGCTTGGTGACTAGATAGTGTACAATCCTGATGAAAGGATAAACAAGCTGGCAGATGAGGTGGACAAGGAAGCCGCTCCGGTTTCAAGGCTCACTCTATTCTCACCTTGCAAGGTAAGTCATTATGGGGCTTCTTCTCTCATTTTCTGGCAACTGGGTTTTCCAATTTGTGTTGAATTTGGCAAACCTTTCTTGTGCAGATAAATGTTTTCTTGAGAATAACTAACAAAAGGGAAGATGGGTTTCATGATTTGGCATCTCTCTTTCACGTGAGTCCATCCAAATTTATAACTACTTGCTGCTTACATGATCTTTTGTAAGAAAATCTGGAAGTCGAAATTTTATGCACTGCTTCTTCTGTTATTAAGTTCACATAATTTGTATTCTATATATACATACATCTCTTACTCCCCAAATGTCTCCTGGTATCTTGACTAGGTAATAAGCCTTGGAGATGTAATTAAGTTTTCTTTGTCACCCTCAAAAGCTCAAGATCGTTTGTCAACCAATGTGCCTGGGGTCCCCCTTGATGATAGAAATTTGGTAAGGCACTGTTTTTTTCCTTCTTTTTTGCCTGTTGTTCTTAACCTTGGGACATTGTGATTGGAAACCTTCTTTCTGCAGATTATTAAGGCCCTTAACCTTTACAGGAAGAAGACTGGTAGCAACAATTTCTTTTGGGTAAGAATAGATGCCTAGGTGATTGAGAAGATTTTGAATGTTAACATGACATCTCTTCGAATTTAATCAATGTTAGGTGCTGTAACTAAATATACATATTTTGTATGTAAATTGTTTTTGGCAGATTCATCTTGACAAGAAGGTGCCCACAGGAGCAGGGCTGGGTGGTGGAAGCAGCAATGCTGCGACTGCACTATGGGCAGCAAATCAGTTTAATGATTTTCTTGCCACTGAGAAGGAACTCCAAGAATGGTCGAGTGAGATTGGTTCAGATGTTCCCTTCTTTTTCTCTCAAGGAGCAGCCTATTGTACTGGTCGAGGTGAGGTATGTCTATTTATTACAAAGATAGAACTTCATCTGTTTCTTATTTTGTGTCAGTCAGTCTACATCATTTCAGATGATGGCTCTGCAAAAATATTCATAATTGTTTTCCACCCCTAGAAAGTGTATGGAATCCAACATGTACAGAACAATTTGACACATGTAGGTGCATTTTTGTACCATATATATGCCTGTCCTCAAAATGTCTGATACTTCTATGAGAGTATAAATTTCAGCTCTGGTTTTGGATGTCCAGGTTGTTCAAAATATCCCTCCACCACTACCATTGGACCTTCCAATGGTTCTTATAAAGCCCCAACAGGCATGTTCAACGGCTGAAGTTTACAAGGTATTGCATATTTAAATGTAGTGAATGGATTAATAATAATCTGCGTCAATATATTGAAACCATCTCTTTTAAGAATCTTTTTTTTGAAAAAACAATTTCAGCGCCTTCAATTGGATAGAACTAGTAAGGCTGATCCTGTTACTTTGCTGGAGAAAATTTCAAGGAATGGAATATCACAGGATGTTTGCATCAATGATTTAGGTATGTATACATGACCAGAGAGGTTTCTCTATGACCAGAAAGGTTCATCTAAGGCATCGTGTTTGATTGCCTTTCAACTGTTTTATATCTAGAAGTGTTTTACACATTCAAATTATAGTCATTATGTGTTAAACAATCTTCC
Source organism: Prunus mume (assembly GCF_029339155.1). Classification (NCBI taxonomy): domain Eukaryota; kingdom Viridiplantae; phylum Streptophyta; class Magnoliopsida; order Rosales; family Rosaceae; genus Prunus; species Prunus mume. The sequence goes on from NC_142700.1 coordinate 28,769,970, forward strand.
ATATGTGATGGTTGTTAAAATATATTGCATAGAACTTTGTACTGGATTGACGTTGTTACAGAACTAGAGAAACCTTGCTTGTTTTCAAGAGTAGGTCTTGGGTCTCAACAGGGTCATAAAGTATTGGACTGCTACAGTTCCATCCTTTTATCTAAAAAGCACTCCATTTACAAACTTTTTATATAAGTTTATTTGCAGAACCTCCAGCGTTTGAAGTTCTTCCATCTCTTAAAAGATTAAAACAGCGTGTACATGTAGCAAGCCGTGGACAATATGGTGCTGTTTTTATGTCTGGAAGGTACATCCATTGTAGCACTTATTGGAATATTCAGTTAAACTCTTGCTTTTATCGTTATTTCATTGAAACGCCGAAGCTGACAGGCTGATGGGTGATGAAAAAGTATCCCTAGGCCCCCCTCATCCGTAACAGGGTTTTATGGTGAAATGGCCCACAATGAAAACCATTGTGCAAAAACGTCACATTGTCAACTTTTGCATGGAGAACATATATTGCCATGTAATATTGCTACTGATACAAACTCGTTTGACATTTGCATCATTTCCATTTTTCTCAATATTGTTGATGCAGTGGAAGCACTATTGTTGGGATTGGTTCTCCAGATCCTCCCCAATTCGTTTATGATGACGATGAATATAAAGATGTGTTTTTATCAGGTCAGTCTTTTGCACTGTATCTGATGTTTTTACAACATGGTTGTGTCAAGAGTATTAACTAGCTATCATGATGTAAAAGAAATTCATCAGAAGCATGTTTATTACGAATTGCTGAGGCAGAAAATAAAAGGTAACAAAGAAGTAATTGTTGACGAATGCTATAATTGCTAGTTCCCATGCTGTCGTTTGAATAATTTATTTATCCAATAGCTATAAAACCTCCTCCCAGCTAATCATGGACAACCATGAAATGGGAAAGTCAATCGTCACTTGATGGAACGTTGCCTAAAGTTTCAGATCACCTATTTTGTTGGAATAATTTTAGGCTTGATTGAAAGAATTGGAAAATTATATAAAGATTTTTTGAGATATATCAAGGCTTGTCTAAATCATGGTATTTTTCCTTGGAATTTTTATTGCAGAGGCCAACTTTCTCACTCGTGAAGAAAATAACTGGTATACAGAACCGGCTTCGAGAAGTGCTTGTGGCTCATCCTCCCATTTTTCCCAGTCAATTGAGTAATTTACTCCCTCACTCACAGGGAAAGTTGCAATAATGTTCATATTATTTAATGCAGTTCATTCCAACTATTTTAGGTTGAGAGTATAGAATTTCACATTGGGGGTTACAACTTACAAGTCATGACTAAATATATTAGACTTTGAGCATTTTCAAGCGTTACACATTGGTATTGAGAAGGAAAATACTTGTCTCCTTGGTGAGTAGGAACTACTAACATGCCAATCATAATTTGACATGCGTATAAATTTTTTATTTTTTTTTTTTTGTTTATGAATTTGCGTATGTGTTGTGATTTGCAAGTAGAAATATCTCCTCCGGGGAAGGATCCACATCTTTAAAAATTATCCAGTGGTGTCCTCGTCTTTGTCCTTTATAATTTATCTTCTTATTGGGGTCTTTTCTCCAAATTAACGTTCTCGAACCTCAAGATCATTTATGAAAATAAGCCTTTAAAAAAATCATATTGTTAATTTATAAAAAAACAAAAAACAAAATAAGGAGGCAAAGCAAAACGGCGGTTTACCAAGTAAGGTCATTTTTCCAACCAAAAAAAAGAAAGAAAGGGGGTGATTTTTAATTTTTAATTTTTGATAAAGTAACTAAAGTGATTTACTAGTAACCTCAGATGTCAAATAAACGAAAAAGAAAAAAGAAAAAGAAAATCACGTTTGATGATGAATGAATGGATGGAGACGGAGGGAACTGAGGGAGACTCAGTCGAGCGTTGCTTTATTTTTGCTTGGCTGTGTTGCTGCCTGGACCCTCCTCCCTCTCTATGAGACTATGACTATGTCTATCTATCTAAAACCCAAAAACAGAAAGAAAAAAAATAGACAAAGAAAAAGAAAAAGAAAATGGCGGCAGCATTCTATTCTTCTTGTTGCGTTGTAATTCCGTGTTCGTGGTCGTCAAGAAGATTGCTGCATTCTTCCGCTCATCCATTCCCACTTAATTGCAGAAATGGAAAGAAGGGTACGAGGAGGAGCAAGAGCAAGAGCAATTTCTCAAATACTCCAACAACTCCTCCTTCAAGTCCAAGAAAACTACTTACCAAATGCCTCCCGCAGTCGCAGAAACAATCTCAACTTCAACCCTCTGAGTCTGAGACCGAGACGGAATTCGAGTTTGAGAGGCTGTTTTCCAATCTCAACCAAGCCACCTTGAAGAGAGAAGCTGGTCTGGTCACTCACTTTTTATCATTATTTTTCTATTCATTTGCTTATTATTATTATTATTTTTAATTGATTTATACATACAGGAAGTCTACCCAGCGCCATTTTCCTCGTCGCAGGGACTACGGTATGCAACTCTTGTTTCCTCGTTTTTCTTTTCTTTCGTTTCTTTTAGTATTACTATACTTAGTTAGTGCTATTAGAATGCCGATTGTCAATCCTAAAATGCTGACTTTAGATGAAGGAATTGTTGACAGTTGACAGTTGGTATTGAATTCCATATGATATTTGTATTGTAGATCGGTGCTGGGATCCTTGCAATCCCTGCAGTGACGCAAGAATCCGGATTTCTGGCTTCTGCAATCACCTGCGTACTCTGTTGGATTTACATGGTAAGTGTTGTGTTGCTAACCCACCTCAGCTGATGCATTCATTTTGTAACTCTGTGTTTTTCCTCTCTACATTATCACTTAGGCTGTTGCTAACTCGTTTCGTTTCACATTCAACACAATTTTTCCAGTTTTATATTTCCCTTTTCTTATGTACGTGTGATTCGTCAATGGCAGGTTGTAACGGGGCTGCTAATAGCCGAAGTAAATATAAACACTATGTGCCAACTTGGTTCTGGTGGTGTATCACTGGTACTTAATTTCTTAGTCTTCTTTACACAAGTATTGTCCGTAGTTGCATTGCAGATTTAAAAGTAGGATTATATTTTCTGTCTTTCTTTTCCTACATGCACTAAACACTTCAGACACCAACTAGGAGGAAGAAAAAACAGTTAGGTCTCCTTTTCTGAAGCAAACCACATGTAACAACATAAAATATTTATATTTATATCACTTGTGTTTTTCCAAGAAAAAGTTTTAGGCTGTCGAATGCATCCATAACATATAAATTGTAACATTGTCCGTTTGTCTGGTGACCCATTTCAGGTATCAATGGCCATGAGGACTGTAGGGAGTGTGGGAGTTCAAATTGTGTGGTAAGGTTACTTTATAATCTTGTAGATTATAAAGTATTTATACAGCTTATTGTTGACTGCAAAATGCATTACTTTGGATTTTTTCATTTTGGCCTGAATACTTTGGAATTATTATTTTTATTATTATTATTTTTTAAAACAATGAAGATAGTGTATTAGCCTTTTTAAAATTTTATTTTAAATCAGTGTTACCTTCTTTGCTTTCAAATGCAATCTATCTAAATTTGGTTCTGACGGTATAGCCTTCTTCTATGTTGCTGACATAATTTAGGTGTTGGTGAGGCAACTTGTTTCACCAACATATTATTGAGAGAGGTCGTTTTGGTCGATATCCTTTGAAGTTTCTGTCCTCTTTTGGTGAGTCATTTAAAATATGAAATCCAGATATTGGAACCAACAACTGGAATCTGCTTTATGCACACTGGTGTTGTAGAAGAAGCCAGGGGAAGCAGCATGAATGTGGGCTTTATGGGATTGCTGTCAGAAGAAGACCACAGTAAGCCGTGGATTCGATTGTGAGGGAGAAGATCAAGGATATTTTTGGAGTCACTTGATCTTTTCAACATAGAAATGGATTTCATCTTCAGTTTTTTTTGTTCCTCATCTTGTGTACTTGGGTTGATTGATAAGCCCACGCCCATTGCAAAACTAATTGCACAAGTTGAGAGAAAGGGAGGTGCTTTCTATTTGGGTGGCAATCCTAGAGCTGAAATTGTTTGGAATGTGGTGGTGGAAAAGGATAAAGAAAGATTTTAAAGTTGGAATGAAGGTATCCCTTTCCGGAGGAGACCAACTTGATTTATTAGAACCAATACTGGAAAGCATTCAAGTTCTGAAAGGAATTTCTAGGAAAGTGGAGCACCTTATGAGGGGTTTTCTATGGGCTGGTAATAGGGGAGGAAAGGTAATTTGGTCGAAAGTGGACGAAGGATGAGTAATTGGTTGTGGAGATTTCTGGTGGAAAGGGAATCAATATGGCATGTGCTGTGATTAGGAGAAAGAAAAACAATTGAAATATGGAATTCAAGAAACTAGATGGGATAAAATAGCAATGGTGAGTGAGAGTCACTCAGAAATGTCCTTTAACAACAAGAGATATCTAACTCTATTTAGAAACCATGGTGGGTCTCTTTTTTTACCTACATTTATTTTTATCAGATGCTAACATGAATGCTAAATTTCACAAAGAAAACTCTAATGCAAACATTACAACTAAAGCTGGACAGATTGTGAATTGTATTTTGGATCCATTTAAGGTTCATCTTTTCGTCAGCCAAATTTAGGTACTTGATAAGAAATGTGGAATTATGAGATTCGAAAGTTACACAAAACCCAATGTTGGCATGAAGACTAGAATAGGCTAATTAATTAATTAGCTGTATATTAATTGCATTTAGTATAGTTGACTTTTGTACCTTCCTTATTTGTAACCTTGTAGTCAGTTTAGATACCATTCAATCAAAGGGGAAATCATTCTGCCTTATTTTAACTAGAAAATAAATTATCTACTGTGCTTCTTTTAAATGTTTTAGATAGTTTATTCAATATTCTCTTTTATTATTTTGTGTACCACTAATTATATAAACATGGTCTGTCATTATGGCCTAATTATAGTACAATTTTATGTGTGATTTTCTTAATCAGTTTCTGATAGCAACTTTCATTATCCTGCAGTTGGTCATACATTTTTATACACTATGCACTTCTTGTTGCCTATGTAGCTCGTTCTTCAGAAATTATGACAAATTTTCTCGGAATTCCCTTGTAAGGACCAATCTGTAGCATTTCCAATGGGCCCAATTGTTGCACCAACTTTTTGCTGTTTCACATCTCAATTTTATGGGTAACAATTGTCCATTTTATATTCGAATTATACTTCTACATTTGTTAGGTATTGATGGCAGCATTATGGTTGCAGATGGGAAAGTGCAACAATATTTTCATTGCTGTTGGGAGGCATATGCTACTTTGGAAGGTTCATCTTTACACTTAGCTTATCGTTTTTGTAAACTAAGTATATTAAAGTAAACCAATCTCGTTCTAGTAATAATACGGCAATCATGTACTGTTAGTAGACTATATGCCGAGTTAACCGTGGGTCTCGGTGATGTAGTACAGCCCGTAGGTGTTAGATTAAGCACTTAAACAATAGAACAGAGAAGAATATAAGAGACCGAGGAGAAGAATAGAGATCGAAAAGATGAGATAAAGGACAGAAACAGTAGAACAAAGAAGAATATCGGAGATTGAGGAGAAGAAATATAGATCGAAGGGACGAAATCAGAGAGTTCTAGGAAAAGGTTTACTCAACATTCAAATCTGAATTTTAAAGAATTACATGGGGTTATTTATAGAAATCTAAAACCTAGACATAATAGGATAAAAATCCCTTGCTTAAACAGAAATCCTAACCCAAATAAAATAGGAAACTTAAAACTAGAAATCTGGAAATCTGGAAAAGTAGAAATCCTACTAGAATTGGGAAAACTGGAGAATCTAGGAAACTAACAAATACATTAGGAAGCTAATAAATTTAGGTCCTATGCGTCCTGCATCACTCGGTCTTTCTATTAAGATGACTGCTAGTCGAGAATGCTGATCATTAGCTAAATAGGAAGTTATGCTACATGCCTGATCAAGGTTATGATGTCATTGTACTGGATAATTTTAAATGTGTGTTTGTGTGTGTATGGGAGACTGATCATGTGCATGAATGAGCAACAGTGTGTGCCTATGAAATATATTGCGTGTCTGTGCCATCCTTGCAGTACCTTGAACTTTTTCTCACATGGTATAAGACTTTACCATCTAACAGAATGAAAGCCAATTTCAAACTGGAAATTTGTTTCCAGAGGAAATTTGAGAATGTATTACCTACATTTATTAGACAACCGTTGGTTTCCAAAAGCTTAAGCTGTTAGGGAATGAGCCAATACTTTTGTATTGATAGCTAATCCCCTCCCTTATGTGGAGCCTTATCCTACACATGGAGAGACAGACAGACAATTCAAGGGAAAAATATCAGCCACACCTTGCATTTTGTAACCTTTCAGATACGTATGGAATGGAAATTAGAGGCCATATGTATAACAAGCTAACAACAGTGGCATGCTAAGGTTCCAAAGAGAACTGAAATATGATGAATTTTTGTGGCTCCTCTCTCTCTCTCTCCCCAGTTGAGATTTGAGTTTGACTGTAAACTTATCTTCACATGTAGTCAACGCTTCGTTGGTGCGGTTAATGGGGTTCTGGTATTTGGAATTATCATATCTTTTGCTGCTCTAGTAGTAAGTCTCTCTCTCTCTCTCTCTCTCTCTTTTCAGGACTTGCATGATTTTAAGTGTTATTGCTCCAGAGTACAGATTCTCTGCTCCAGTCCAATTTTGACCAAAATTATGTCTGCACAGTTGTCATTAGAATATTTCCCTTGAAAGATCCTATTAATTTTTGTGAACTGTGATACATAGATATTATGGAAGAGATGCAAAAGAATTTCGAAAAGTTAAACAAAAAGACTGCTTTTATTTTTCTATTTTTGGTGAAACAAGACTGCTTTTATTTGTAACTTAGAATGGAGAGTAATAAACCAGACTTGTTTCATTTTGGTGAGCCATATTGTAAATATGTATTCCTCTGTCAATTTATTTTCTGATAGGCTTTATATACATTTTGAATTATGATTTAGAACTGGTCTGGCATCAAAAGAAGCAGGAAAGTCAAAACCATTTCATTGTGATCCTAACATCTTGTTATTGGAAAATTTTCTTTGTCTCATATGCATTGTCATGCACAATTCTATTTTTCTGCATACTGTGTTGCGTACACAAGCGTGCAGTATTTTTTATGCATCAAATAGAACTGACAAAATGATGTTTTAAGTGGTGGGAGTTGCTTAAATGATGTTCTATGCATCAATATTGGGCATGCAACAATAAATAAACATTGCTTTCTTTCTTAGGCCGTTGCGAGTGGATACCTACAATGGGATGTTCTTTTGAAAGCCAACTTTCAAGCTGTTCCCATGAGTATACCCATAATTGTTCTGTCGTTTGTTTACCAGGTAACATCACCAACTTATATAGTCATTCAATATTAAAGCAACTCTTTAACATTTTGAATATACCTTCTCCAGAATGTTGTGCCTGTTCTTTGTACGAATCTTGAAGGAGACCTGTCAAAAGTAAGGTGATAATTTGATTTTTGTATGAATTAATACTAATGTAGAGTTACAATCAAAGTCCATAAACAACACTACCCTCAGCCTAAAAAAAAAATCCAGGTACCAAAAATGCATGCATACAAGTAAGGTGAAACAGCTGCTTCCTAATCCATATATAAATAATAAAAAAGGTCAGTCTCAGAACACAGAGGAAACTGAAGTCAAAGACAGGCCCATAATCTGAATGATCCCTAAGCTTGTTCATTGTCTTCCCTAGCTTGTCTTAAACTCTGTTCCTTTCCATCCAAAACACAAAAACATTTACAGTACACTGCATCTCCACAAAACCTTAGCCTTCTCTCCACCACCAAAAGCACAAAATCTCTCAGCAAACAAAGACTTAACATTCAATTTAACCTAGCAACCTGAAGAAGATTGTACCGCAAACTTAAAGCCATTGAGCAATAAGAAAATATGGTGATTGCTTTCTGCCGCTTTTGCACAATATACACCAATGTGGGGAGAGATAAAGTATACCCTTAACATTGAAGAACCTCAAAGGTGTCAACCCTTCCATGGGCAACAACCCAAGCCAAAAATTGGACCTTGGGATGCACCTTGGTCCTGTAGGACAGATGGACTGAAAATAGAGACAGTGATCCTCAGTTAAAGGGTTACAAGAATAGAAATTCTTCTGTCAAGTATAGGTGAAAAAGAGAGGGTAAATCAATGAGAGAGATTGGAAAACTCCCCCACATCTTGGTCTTTCAGATTTCTCCTGAAATTAAAATTCCACCTGCAGACGATGAATGGAAATCACACAAACTACCAAGACACGTGAAGAGACATTGATATCCTATATAGGTGGGGAAAGAGATACTTAGTGGAGAATTCCCAACACACATCCTTCCATAAACAAATTTTATCCCCCTAATCCATAATAAAACAAAGATTAGAGATGAACACCGGAAGGCCCTGAGAAACTTCTTTCCAATGAAATGGGCTTAAGCCTCTAGCCTGCTCAAAGAGTAAGATGGTAAACTATAACACTTTTTCTTGATGCTGAGGTTGAAGACTGTATAGACATGATCAAGTCTGATTACAAGGCTATCAAAACGTTAACATTTAAAATGACCAACAAACCACCTATATAATATTTATGCCATGTCAATGTATTTGATATTTTTGAAGTACAACAGCAATCAAATAATACCTGGTGAACTTGAAGTTTTCATTCTGTGAATTGAATTTTTCAATAAGTAGTATTCTATTATATAGAAGTTTGTGACATAGGTAGTGCTCATAAATTTTGTTCAAACATAAATTGATACGTATACTACATACTAATATGTATTATGCATACAGTCATATATTGCATTCATTTATCTCATTAATATAGTTGTTCGTGACATATACGGAAGAATGAACTTGGTTTCTAGCCATCTCTTCCTTTTAGTTTGAAATTCAGCTTTAGTGAAAGGTTAATTAGGTTGTGTTCAAATAGTGACATGGTTTTGATGTGAAGGATTATGAAACATTGAATCCACGATAACTTTGTAAATAAATGAATGTGATAAAACACGAAATGATGATTAAGTGGACCGAGCTCATAGAATATTCAAATCTCGTTCACATTCATTCGACCTAGTCTTAAGATAAGACTGCTCCCCTTAGCGCAAGCAGAGTGCCTTGCATTGTGCCATATGTCAAAAGGAAAAGAATTTCAGTTGCAAGCCAATGCTTTCTGGAAATGTTCAGCTGCTCGCATGAGCATGGACTTCTTCAATCCCTTGTAGTTGTCCAACAGATTCCACACAGAAATGTTTTATGCCTATATGGATGTCACATTTGTGCTTCAAACTTTAGATTCCAATTAACTTGCGTGATATATTTTCAAAAAGAGGACCTGCTACATCATTGTTGTAGCTTATAAGTCTTTGTCTATATTAGTCCAAGGTCAAAGCTGACTTTGTACCTGGTTGATTTTATAAATGGTCCTTAAGAACTGTCATGCCTATGGCACCCTAAAAGTAATTTATAATTAGAGATTGTATAAATATGTGCCTTGACTTAGACATTTGGTTTCGTTACTCGTATAATCATTTTGTCTGATAGGTTTGTTTTAGTATTTTGTCATGCATTATTGATATTGTATGTTGTGTATGTAATCAACTTGTTATTTTCAGGACTGCAATTGTTTTAGGCACCAGTATACCACTTGTTTTATTTCTAGTCTGGAATGCCGTGATTCTAGGAACCATCACAACTGTTGAAATGAGCTCAGATAAGATCATGGATCCATTACAACAATTGCGATCTACGAACGAAGTTGTTGGAGTAGGTTTATCACAAGAGTCGTTCTTGACTTTCTTTGAAGTAACAGATAATATGTGAAGCAATAAAGTTCTATTTTCCCTTTCTTTTACTTTGTTTTGATTTTTTTTCAGCCTATTGTTGAGGTGTTCTCACTTTTTGCTATTGCAACGTCGTACATCGGATTTGTTTTGGGTCTCTCTGACTTCCTTTCTGACTGTGAGTGCATTTTTCTCTTCCACCTAATGAATCATCTTTTTTCAATATGAATGTGTATTTAATTAGTAGAAGATGTACGATCAAAGACTGCTTCTGTCACTTCAGATTTCAAAGACTATTCTTACGCCACTATATTGAGGGATATGGCTGCTGCTGTGATGTGAAGTGTTTGTTTTGCGACTTGGTTTCTTTGGGTCTTTCTGGTGTAGCAGTCCTTTGTGTAGTTTGGCTGGTGTCTTTGTTTTTTAAGTCTGTTTTTCTGTTGTTGCTCATTTGGCTTGTGGATTTCTTATCCACTTGTGTGTTCCTCTTCTTTTTCTTTCAATAAATTTCATTTCTATGAAAAAAAAATTGATTGAAATGAAAATAAACAAGAGCACTTTTCTTTTTCCTCTCTTCATAGCTTCTTATTAAGAGTTCAAAACCCCTGGCTGTCCAGCCCTTATGTAGCTTCTTTCTCTTTCTTTTTTTTCGTTTTAGCTAAATCACATTTTTTATTTGGACTTGATTGTAAGTTAAAGAAAATTAAACAACTAAAATTGACAAAATTGAAATGGCTGGGACCAAAGTGGAACAAAAATGTAATTCAGCCTTTTTTTTTCTTCCTTTCCCTATTGTGCATTTTTACCTGCTTCTATCATAAATCCTTTTGAGAATGGGCTTTTTCTCCTTAAGCCACTGTAAATATGTTTATGCATGCTTATATACTTAAGCCACTGTGCTTATCTAATTGTACAGAGAGGTATGCTTATCTAACATCCAATGTCAATTTCCAAATACTCAGTGCTGAAACTTCCGGCTGGTCAGAGCCGATCTCTGCCATACGCAATGACGTTGGTTCCACCAATTGTGCTGTCTTTGCTAGACCCAGAAATATTCTTCAAAGCCTTGGACTTTGCTGGAACTTATGGAGGTATGCTGTGGTGTAGCTTTCCAGTTTAGTGTTTTTTTATTTTTGTATTTGTACTTTTGGATGCATATAACCATTACTTCTACTCATTTTGAATGAAGTTTGATTTCGTGTTTTTGTTAGTGTTGGTGCTGTTTGGAATTCTTCCTCCTGCAATGTCTTGGTCGGATAGGTACTCAAGTTCATCCCCAGCTATGAAATTGCCATTGCCACAGTTAGTTCCAGGAGGAAGGCTCACTCTTTCACTTGTAGTGGGAGGAGCTGCATGTGTCATTTTCTCAGAACTTCTTGAGAAGTTGGGCCACCCATAAAACATTTGTTGGGTAGAATTATTAGACTTTCTACTAGATAGCACATCATCAATCGCACTATTATGCTTTTTGTACACTTATCAAACACTTTTTTCAAGGATTTTCAGCCGTCCCCTGGTGGGAAATAAGCTAATTGAACTTCCCCGATTATTTTTCGGCCCATTTAGCACTCAATTCTTAAGAGCAGGGCTGCCTCGAGGATGCGCACAGAGTGCGATGACCATGGGCCTCCAATTAAAGGGGCTCCAAATTATATATATGTATACTGTATTGGCCCAAATCTAAAATAAAAAATCGAAATTTAGCGAAAAACCCAAAGGAAACAAGCAGCTTTCAAAAATACCCACAAATGGCACGAAAGCCCTTTATCTTGAAAAACAAAGACATGCAAGCCCTAGGTCTCTCTTCTCCACAAAAGACGACAGCAACATGTGAAGTCCTTGTCTTTTTCAGCAACAGAATGATAAAGTAGAGCAACAAGCAGTGTAGCAGTCCATAATTTTAAACTTTGTTTGCTTGTACAATCGTCATGTGAATCCTTTGGCTTGTATAGTGTGTGCATGTGAAGTTCATATGAAATTTCAGAGAGTGAGAGATAGAAAGTTTCAGATAGAGAAGAACTCTTCTTCTCATCCTTAGCTTCTTCTTTTCTTTTCATCCTTAGCCATGGTAGAGGTCGGTGTAATTTGTGTATATAGTTTGTAACTCCAAAGAACGAAGTACAGAACACCAGAGAAGAAAAAATCTCAGTACTTCCTCCTTCAATCAATAAAACTCCCTTTGTTCATATACTTTCTCTTTTTCATTTAGTGTATTTACATATTCCGACCACTATTAATATTGTCTATCTCTCCGATAATCGCTTATACCCGGTGATAACAGTAGTTCCAGCAACATAAGTAATTAAGTAAGTCATTTTTCTCTTTTATTCTTGGTTTTCTTAGTAGACTTCTTGTCCAAAATAGGGAAACGCTGTTTATAATTATGTTATTATCTTGCTAAACTGACGATCAGTACTGTGTTTGAGCACTTGGTCATGTTTTATATTTGCCATAACAATAATTGGATGTCTGTCAGGGAACCTCTGAGTTCAGAGGACCTCTGAGTTCTGCTCCATAGCCCTTAAGTTAGCGTCTTTACAGTTCCATGTTCTAGTTCCATATTCTAGGCATGGTGTCTGGTTGTTATTTTGGCCTTTAGAAAACCTTGACCGAGACCCTGCTGAAAAATGGTATCAGAGCTTTAGTTTAGCACCTTAATAATATAGTTATACCAATAAAGTACCTTGAGGACAGAAGTCAATCAACACAATTGATAAAAACTAACGTTTTATAACCTGTTAAAATTTTGTTAATTACCAGAATTACCAGTTAAGAATAGTAAACTGTTTGCATGTTTGGCCCTTGGTGGACATCTATTAGAATAAAAGAAAGGTTGCAGGAATTAAAGAAACGGAAAGTAGAACACCAAAAAGAAATTAGGAATCTAGAAGAATTAATAAGATTACCAGAAGTAGATAATTATCCTAGAAGAAAGTTAGAAGTCCAGAACAGCATAACAAGAAACCAATACCATTTAGAAGTCTGTAAAGAATCAATAGAAGCTTTTCAGGAGCATTTAGGCATCTTAAAAGAAAAAGGTAGACTTAGATAGATTTTATGATAGAATACCTCAATTTAGAAATCAGTGAACAACAAAAGAAAAAATTAACTCTAGATAATAATACATTAGTTTGTTATTTTCCACAAAAAGAACACAAACATCTTTTACATAGTAGTAGTAATCCCTTAGAAAATAGTATTATTGACCTTTTGATTAGTCAAGCAGAAAGTGTAAAATTTGAACATAACAAAACAATAGAATAATTCAACAGTTACTAGAATATTTTCAGAAAAATTCCTTAAAAACAATTAGACAAAACTTAGATTATATAACATCCCAGTTAGAAGATAATAATAGGAATATCCAAAGATTTCCTAGTAAGAAAGAAATAAAAGACCTCATAGATCTTATAGATAGTAAACCAAAACAAATAGAACTCCAGTCATTAGAAATTATTGAACAGTTAAAATTAGAAGTGCAAAAAATACAATTAGTACAAAAAACATTAACTGAACAAGTAGAAAGGTTACATAGTAAAATAGATAGACTTTTAGTTTAATGACATATTCTAAAATTAATAATAAATATATCAAAGCATTAGAAGAAGTTGGTCAACTAGATAAGGAACCAGTAGGTCTTACAGAATTTACAACATCTCAGTAGCAAGTAGTAATATCCCTGTTAGACAAAATAATTTAATTATCCAATTAATTTTAAATTTAGCCGAAAAAGTAGATCAATTAGAAGAACAAATAACAGAAATTAATCAAGTAGTACACAATACCACTTCTACACTACCCAAAGACTTAGTTGATAAATTAGAAAACTTAACCTTAGGAAATAATCCTCATAGAAGAAAAAGTAGAATAAATCCATTTGATAATAGTAAATGGAACTCTTTAGAAGAAAAGGAAAAGAAATAGTTAGAACAGAAGATATATACCCTAGTGAACAAGAAGCACAAGAATTTCTTAGAAAAGGCTTTGAAAAATCACAGAAAAATAAATATAATTTATATCAATTAGGAAGATTTGAAAATAGGCATCATATTGTAAGTAGTATCACTCAACATGAAGTTAGTTGCATAGATAAAGAAGTAACTCTTAATTTACTTAATAACACAGCAATAGAACACCTTAAAAAATCACACTATCAACAAATCCATATAGGAACAATTATGATAGGAATAGCTGGACACTAGAGCACAAGTAGGAACCAAAGCACTAGTATACATATATGATGACAGATGGGATAACCATCAACAAGCAGCTATAGCTACAGCAGAAGTAGATCTTAGCACAAACTTAGCAGTCATAGGATGTATTCCTAGTTATGTCATGAATATTAAAGAATTTAGTAAACATATTAAAATTAGCATAAGGACAAAAAATTATAATATGAAAGGTGAGTACAAAAATTTAAGCATCAGTCTTATGTATGTAGGAAAAATTTCAGATACTTATAATTACAAATTTAATGTAGAATTCCAAAATCTAGTACAAACTTTTGGTAGTAAACACGTTAATATGATAGAAGCAAAACCAGTAGATAATAGTTTTTTAGAAGGAACAAAATGGATTTTACCTAATTTATAAGTAGCAAAAAATAAACAACCTGATAAGGCACAAATTTTTGAAAATCATATAGGTGAAGCAGTAGTAAGATTTACTAATTATAAACAAATAAATGATATAGAAGACTTAGAAGGTGAATTAGATGAAGAGATACATATGGCATTTGATAACTTAGAAATAAACATGATTGAGCATAATTTTGATAATATAGTTGATAAACTCATAGATGACATAGATAATTTAGATGAAGAAGAGTATATAGAAAAGTATAAAACTTATGAGTTAGGATTACATAGGTTATCAGATAAAGAAATGAAAATTTTAATTTTAAATATAGGATTAGAACATATTTTAGGAGAAAAAGAATATCAAAATATGTTAATTGAAGTAGAATGCATGCCAGTAGAAGACCAATATAGTTCATCTGGACCATCTGTAACCCCTGCAAGTAGAATAGATCAGCAAAATCTTAGGCAAACTAATGAACCATATAGAGAAAATAATGAAGAAACCGGTAGAAATGCTTTTCAACAAGAAGCATTTGGAATAAGAAAAAATAGAATCCCTTATAAAGGAATTGAACAAATTAGATTAGCAGAAGAATCAATCCATTGGACAGCATTTACCTGTCTAGAAGGACATTTTGAATGGCTTGTAATGCCATTTGGATTAAAAAATGCACCATCGATCTTTCAAAGAAAGATGGATCAAATCTTTAAGAAGTATGATAAATTTTGTAGTGTATATGTAGATGATATATTAGTTCATAGTAAAAATAAAAATGAACATAGAAAACACTTAGAAATTATTTTAAAAGAATTTATTGATAATGGTATAGTTATAAGTAGAAATAAAGTAGAGCTTGAAAAACAAGATATAGAATTCTTAGGTATGTATATTAAGTCAGGAACCATACAATTACAAGAACATATAGCTAAAAAAGTATTAGAATTTCCAGATAAGTTAGAGGATAAAAAGAAATTACAAGCATTCTTAGGTTTATTAAATTATGCTAGAAGTTTTATCCCTGATTTAGGAAGGAAAATTGCAGCTTTGCATAGCAAAACTAGTAAAACAGGACAAAAATATTTTAATAGTGAAGATATTAAGTTAGTTCAAGGCATAAAACAAGATATAACTCAACTTAAGCCGTTAGCATTACCATTAGATAATAATTACAAAATAGTTGAAACAGACGCATCATCAATAGGATGGGCAGGAATTTTATATCAAAAGAAACATAAAGAAGAACCAAAATCAGAAGAAAAGTTTGTAGATATGCATCAGGAAAATTTAATGATATACAGGCTAGACTTCCAGCCACTGACTTAGAAATTTTAGGAGTCATTAATTCTCTTGAAGCATTTTCATTATTTTTACATAATGAAATATTTACTATTCGAACAGATTGTCAAAATATTGTTTCTCACTATAACAAAATTACTACTAATAAACAAGCAGCCCGAAGATGGATGAATTTTGTTGATTCTATTACAGGAAATGGATTTAAGCCGATATTTGAGCATATTAAAGGTATGGATAATACTTTAGCAGATATCTTATCTCGTATTATTCATTAAACAGGTATGCAGTATTTTGGACCATCATCATCTGGCAGCAAAAATAATGGTATACCATCACCTGGTGGTAATCCATTAAGCATAAGTAATCAAGCACGATCAGTAGTAAATACTTATTTTTATAATGGAATATCAGTACAAGAAGTTAGAAATCCTTCTCTAAAGTATCGTACTCAAGCATCATTAGCAGAAAAACAAAAAGTTCTTTTAGATAACTTTTGGAATATTAGAACAAATACTGAAAGCATGAGAAAAGGGCATGAAAAACTTATTAGAGCCCTTGAGCAAGAATTTGTAGCCTATAATTATGATTATAGAATAGCAAAACAACAACTTGCTTTGTTGCAGGAAAAATACTTGGAGCAAAAGAAGGAATACGATTGCATAGTAAAGCATTTTAGAGTCCTTAATATAAGATGTCAAAATCTACAAGAGGCTAATAAGCCCATCATAATTGAGCATAATTTACAAGAAAAAGAGGCTAATAAGCCCAACTTACTTGAGCATAATAGTGAATTTTCTCTTGAGCAAAAATCTAAAAATCCCTATTTTCTTCAAACTCTAGCTAGAGAAAGGTTTTTACCGGTAGATGTTAAGAGTCACATAATTGAATTAGAATATGAGCAAAATACATCTCTTCAACTGTACATTCAATCTTTTCTTTTCAATTTAAAAAGTAATCCACATCCTGGCATCACCATTATTACCAAAACCTGTTCCCATTACACTATTTACTTAGCAAGGATTAACATGATTGAATATAGAGAATTGCATTTAGAGCATAAACAAAAAACAATCATAATTACTCCAGCATTTTTAGCAAAATTTGGTTATCTAGATCAACTTTATGTTGAAAGTAGTAAGCATTTAGATTCATTCCCCGAAAAATTTAGAGAAATTATAAGTTTTTATCTACCTCTCTGGAAAAATGTAAAATTAGATTTCACTAGTATACCCCCAGAGTAGTTTAAAGATAGCATTTACCCAGATTTAGCACAACATAGGATTATTATTTCTTTTGATGAATTACTTAATCCGGAAGAATCAGCACAAACAGGAATGCCTACTAAGCAAGACATCCAACAATACAGAGGAGCAATAATAGCCGAGCAACAGTTATTTAATGATGATCGTCTGACCCTCCTATACCAGTCTGAATTTATCAAGGTGTATTCAGAATCCACATCCAGGAGACCAGATGATATATATGAATACAGGATCAGCACTACAGGAGCAAAAGTTTTTGATGAAATCTACAATCAGATAGCAGAAGATAATGACAACTCATACTGGAATAGCTTAGGAGAAGAAGAGCTACACAACATAGATAACATGATGGATGCATGAAGACCACGTGAAGAATCCATCCAGCAGAATAGTCGCCAAACTGTTTGGCTCCATACAGCCAGTACAAAGCAACATATGAAAAGAAGAAACATTTTGGTTTCATCCGGCTAGCAGAAGAAGAAGGATTCCCTAGGCAATCTAGATATGAATAAGGGCATTATTGTCCAACCACTTTAATTTTGTCCTTCTTTATAAATACTGTACCCATTTTGGGTTTATTTATAAGTCTCCCAATAAAAAATTAGAATAAGCTGGCCACAGAGGGAATAGAAAAAATAATAATAATAATAATAAATAAATAAATAAAGGCTCTCTCTTCCAAGACCAAGGCCAAGACCAATACCGTGCTTCCTCTCTTTCCAATACATCCAAGATCTCTCTTTTTACAGATTTGTATATCTTTTTCTACCTCACTTGCAACATCTCTCTCTCTCTCTCTCTCTCTCTCTCTCATATCTAAAACCTCTTTTCTCGTGATAGGAATTGGGGCAAATCAGAAACAGTTTTGGTTAGTCGATTAACCTCCTGTCAAATTTTAGTTGGGAATTACTGTTGTAAACTCGTCGGTGGCTTTATTACCAATTGGGGAGCCATTGTACGATCATGTTGAGAAATATACAGAAATACTCTTTGATTCTCTCAGTTCTTGGTCAATTCCTAAGGTTGAAAGATAGAGTCTTATCATTAGTATCAAGCCATTGATCCTCTAAGCTATTCCTTTAGTGCATGACACGTGCTCATGTTCATACTCGTTCGGTAACAAAGGAAGCTCGTGTTTTTGCGCCGAAGCCTCTAATTCCAAAAACCAACACATTTTAGAAGCCATTCAACGTCTTCTTGAGGATAATTCGCGTTAATTGATAATCGTCTTGATTCAGTTGATTCTCATCATGAAGATTCTGATCATCCCTTCTCGCATCCATCTGATGACGACGATGGGGACGGCTTTCGACGGCAAGGAGAGAGAGATCACCTTGAGAAGGAAGGGGGTTTTCTTTCTGAGAATCGTATGCCCTTTGTTAAGATGGAATTTCCCAGATTCAGCGATGGGGATGATCCAATTGAATGGGTTTACAAGGCGGAGCAGTATTTTGATTATGTTTCGGTGCCAACTAAGAAAAGGGTGAAAATGGTTTCTTTCCATCTAGATCGTGAAGCTTTACAATGGTATCAATGGGAGGAATATGTGTCTTCTTTGTCCAAGTGGGAAGATTTTACCAAGGCCTTTCGTAGAATTTGGCTCTCATGGGTTTGAGGATTTTGTAGAGTATTTAAGCTTCATCAAACCGGTTCTTTAAAGGATTATATCTCCAAATTCCGACGTTTGACAACTCGAATCCGAGATCTTAGTCCAAATTTTCGATTTAGCTGTTTCATTGGTGGATTAAGGGAAGAACTCAAGCATGATATCAAGTTGCTTCGTCCTACAACAGTTCATGAGGCCATGAATTTTGCTCATGAAGTGGATGCTAAACCCCAAAAGTTGAGGTCTATGTATTCTTCTAGAAATTTTAAGTCAAGGTTGCCTCTTTTACCTATACAAAATGATTTAGTTCTTTCTGAGAGTAAAATTGTTCCTAGGATCCTAGGAAGGATATGCCTATCAAGAAATTAACCCCTGAGGAAATCCAATATAAACGGCAGAATAATCTTTCCTTTTATTGTGATGAAAAATTTGTGAGGGGTCCTAAGTGAGCTAGGAAACAAATCTTGTTGCTGGATATGGGTTATAAAAGCTCTGAGGAAGAGGACACAGTTCAATAATTGCAACAAATTGAACAGGTAGCTGAGGTGACTGCTTGTTGTAACACAATTTATGCTTTGTATGGTACTCCTACCTACATTGCTTTGAAGACCATGAAACTCAATGCTTTAATAGAGAATTGTCATGTGGTATTGTTAGATTCTGGAAGCTCTCATAATTTCATCAATATGGGCATGGTTAAGAAGTTGGGTTGGAAGTTAGATCAGTCTCATATTTGTGATGTCATGATAGCTAATGGTGGACAGGTTCAAAGTAGGAGTTGTTGTGTTGGGGTACCCTTGGGCATAGGGAAATATGTCTATACCTCCGATATGTTTGCTTTATCATTGGGCGGATGTGACATTGTGTTAGGGGAACAATGGTTGTGAACTCTTGGTCCAATCTTATGGGACTTTGAAAGATTAACTATGAAGTTTTGGCAGGGGAATGAGCAAATTTCTTTATCCAGTTCTATGCCTCAAACTCCATATCCTATTTCTTGTCATCAATTGGACTAGTTGTTGCATTCATGTTGTTATGGAGTGATTCTCTGTGATGTAGAGGGTGAGAATATGGACAAGCCTGCAAGTGATTTATCCTCACCACAACATCAAGAATTACAAGCCTTGTTGGATTCTTTTTCTATAGTTTTTGGTACACCAACTACTCTACCTCTTGCGAGAGAACATGATCATCGAATTCCTTTAATTTCAAGTTGTAAACCACCAAGTATTCGCCCATATGCTTATGGACCACTTCAAAAGTCAGATATTGAAAAGTGTGTCAAAGAGCTGCTGGATTATAGATTTATTAGGAACAATCATAGTCCTTTTTCTTCTCTTGTTTTGTTGGTCAAGAAGAAGGATATCACCTAGAGAATGTGCACGGATTACAGACAATATTGAAAAAAGGGCGTTCTGAACTCATTAGGGACTATGAATTCCTTGTGATGCCCTTTGGATTAACAAATGCACCGGCCACATTTCAAGGTTTGATGAATGAGATTTTCAGAAATTGTTTAAGGAAGTTTGTCTTGGTATTTTTTGATGATATTCTCATTTACAGTACTTCATGATCAGACCATCTGAGGCATTTAAATATTCTTTTGGAAATTCTGAAGCATCATCAACTTTTTGTCAAGGAGTTTCAACTATTGAATATTTAGGTCACATCGTATCTCGACAAGGAGTTTCAGCGAATCCTTCCAAATTAAACGCAGTGGCTAATTGGCCTGTCCCTACTCCTGTTAAATGTTTGGGAGGATTTTTGGGTCTCACCTGCTATTATCGGAAATTCATTCCTCACTATGGTAGGGAGAGTTTTCCTTTGACTCAGTTAACGAAGAATGATGGGTTTTTGTGGAGGCCTGAGGCTACTGCCGCATTTCACAAACTCAAGGAACTCATGTTATCTCCTAGAGTTCTCGCTTTGCCGAATTTTACAAAACCTTTTATCATAGAAAGTGATGCTTCTGGAACTGGTATAGGGGTTGTGTTACAACAGGAAGGTAGGCCTATTTCTTTTACCAGCAAGACTCTTGGTCCTAGAAACCAAGCACTTTCTACTTACGAGAGGGAAATGATGGCAATTGTTCATGCCATCAAGAAGTGGCATCATTACTTACAAGGTAGGCACTTTGTCATTCAGACAAATCATCATAATCTTAAATATTTTCTCAATCATAAGGCTCATATTCCTTTTCAACAAAAAATGGGTCACTAAGCTTTTGGGCTATGAATTTGAGATACAATACGGGCAAGGGAGTGATAATAAGGTAGCTGATGCTTTGTCTAGATTTCCTATCAGTCACATCTCTTCTACTGACCAAGTTCAAGTCTTTTCCATGGACAACTTCACCAGTGGAAATGATGCTCATGGAGAGTGTATTGAGAATTTGGCCATTACATATCCTATCATAACTAGATGGATAATGTACGAAGATATAATGAGGGTGATCCTTGGATTCTTAGTAAAAAACAAGAAGTTATAGATGTCTTTGGTTCTACCCAATTACCTACTGCACCATCTCTTTCTATAACAAATCATTTATCCAAATTTCACATTTATAATGGTCTCCTCGAACATAACTTTAGAATAGTCCTCAGCCCTAATTCGGTTTGGAGCACTAAAGCATTGGCGTCTCATCACTCAGTACCTATAGCTGGTCATGCTGGCTTCTTGAAGACTTATCGAAAGCTATCTCGAAGTTTTTATTGGCTAGGTATGAAACATGATGAATAAAAAATGGTTGTTGAATGTCACACTTTTCCACAACACAAGTATGAAACAGTGACTCCTACTTTGGATTATTTCAACCCCGCTTTAGGGATGGCAACGGGTCGGTACGGGCTGTATGACAATACCATCCCCGCCTCGCTCTCCATACCTGCCCTGCCCCGAACCCATCCTCGTTTAATAGGTTTAGGGAATTCCTTCCCGTTCCTCGCCGGGGACTATCCCCATACCCGCCCCAATTCCCGATTTTTTTGCATAAAAAAAATATTTATCTTACATTTTAACATTAAGTTTCATATTAAATTATCATTAACATTAAGTTTCATATTAAATTATCTTTCAACACATCCAAATTAACTATAAAGTTCAACTAAACTATAAAAAATCACATCAATAAGAAATTCCAAAGAAGATTAGGAAGAATTAGGAGAGGGAGGTTAACTTAGGGTTAAACATAAATATTATAATTATATATATATTTATTTAAATATAAACATATATATTTTCGGGTCGGGTTCGCGGATGGGGATGCCAATACCATCCCCTCCCCATACCCGTCGGGGATTTTTCAAGTTCGGGAATCCCCGCATTCTATACTCATTTGGCCCCAAAATCTCCTCTGCTAGGTCGTGGGACTCTACGGGGACCCGCCCGCAGGATTTTTCCATCCTGACCCCGCCTATACTAGATAAGGTGTGGACTAACGTCTCAATGGATTTTATTGTTGGTCTACACCCTTGCCAAGGAAAATTTGTCATTTTTGTAGTAGTTGATCGTCTGAGCAAGTATGCACATTTCATTGCTATACCCCATCCTTATTCAGCTGCCACCATTGCTCAAATCTTTGTGGATCATGTGTTTAGGTTACATGGTATGCCTAGCTCTATTGTTTTTATCAGGATTCAATATTTGTTAATGTTTTCTGGAAAGAATTCTTTAAATTGCATGATGTAGCTTTATGGATAAGCTCTAGTTACCATCCACAAACTGGTGGCCAAACAGAAGTTGTTAATAGGTGTTTGGAGGCCCCTTGCGATGCTTTGCTGCAGCTCAACCAAAGAAATGGTTGTTTTAGTTATCCTGGGTAGAATTTAGTTATAATACATCATACCATACATCAACCAAGTTAACCCCATTTGAAGTTGTCTATGGTCAGCCCCCACCAACTGTTACACCGTATGAGCACTACAAGATTTGCCAATGTTGACCGAAGCTTGGTTGCAAGAGATCGAATGTTGACTTTGCTGAATTCTAATCTCATTATGGCACATAATCAAATAAAGACTCAAACTAATAAACATGGCTCGGAAAGGGAATTTCAGGTTAGGTATATGGTGTATTTGAGATTGTTCCCTTAAAAGTTAGTCTTCGGCTGCTCACTCATACCATAAATGTAACAACCTGATCCTAAATTAATATTTAATTATTAATTTATTCAAGTAAAAGAAGAATTTACCCCAAAAATATTTTAATAATTTAAAAGTTAACTTTTTGTTCGGGAAGGAAAATGGGGATTCTAGTAGTACCGAGATGAGTCCATAGGAACGTAGTGGGCTCAAATCGAAGTTGTAACGAAGAAGTTACGATCACAAGAAGTTCAGTGGCATAGCTGTAAATATTTTGAAGTTCAGTTTTAAAACCCAGATTTTCTTCTTCTTCTTCAAGAGCTCCACGACCAGCCAACTTCTCTCCTCCACCACCGCCACCACACGCCTCCGTTCTTGGCGGCGTCCCGCCTCACTTCCTTTTCGATTCTCGACCGTCCCAGCCTCGATTCGCCTCATGGTCAGCTGAAACAGCCCAAACAGCGGTGTTGGACAGTTTTTAGTAAACTTTCAGAGCTCGCTCAACACCTCCGCCATCAAATCTTTCGAATTTGGTATGCTTTTCTATCATTTCCACCTCCAATTTCGGCCACTTCCGTCAACTTTTTGGGGTAGGTCCAAGAACAAAAGTTGCTCCAATCAATGGGTTGATCATATAGCGGAGTCTTGGCCAGCTTTGGAGTTTTTCAGATCGCTGAAATTGCTAAGGACACCCATGCGCCCCAAAGGCATGTGGCGGCGCGGGCCACTTTTTGCCTGTCTTTGACTCCTAAAATCATCCTCATGTCGTCTCGAGTACGACGGTATGCTCGGATATGAATTTGGATATCATTTGATCGTCGATTAGATATCGCATATTAGGCGTTATCTGGGTTCGATATGTTCAGACCTTTGAATCGACTTCATTTCAATATATGTTGATATGGGCATTCCTAGGATTGTGTAGAAATTCATAGTTTTGATAAACGTTAACCGTCTGATTGTCCAATCGGTAGCGATCCAACCGTTTGATTCAGATCAAACTTGCAGGACAAGTTTAGTAAACCTTGTTGAAATCAGAGGAACTTCGGATCGTAATCGGAGGTCATAGGCCCTGCGGGCCCGACTAACCAAGTTTGGACAGTTTGACCCTGGGTTGACCGTGAGTCTTCCGAGGTAGTTTCACCCTTAGTAAAGTACTAGCACGACCGCGTAAACGAATGTTGACCGTTAATTGAGTTATTTTGATTATTGGGATTATGAGCTTGTTTATAATATCTTATGAAATTCTTGGATATTATTGTGATAATTGAAATAATGGAATAGATGAGTATGGGATACTTGATTTGGTGGGTTGTGAAAGTGAGCCTTGGGCTCAGCTATGGTTATGAGTAAATAAGTGAACATTTGTTTTCAAGAGTATGTAGTTTTTTTAGTATGGAATTTCTTGTATAATGGATTTATATGATTATGGAATGAAAATAAATATGTATATATATATATATTGCTAATTGTGAATATTTCTATTATTTTGATATTTGAGATTATATTATAGTATTTTATATTATGCCTAAATGTTATATATGATATTTGAAGATTATGCATTATCGAGAATGGTGAAATCTCTGGGGGTTGTGGTTATTTATTCATTTATTTATTATTTATTTAGTTATCTATTACTGTTAAGATTATATATATATATATATATATTCCGTAAGGGAAAATGCGGAATTATGGACACTAGTTCTCAACAGTATATGGTGTAAATTCAAGGGTAGTTGAGAACTAATTTTTGGAAAGTTGAGAAAAGATTTGAAAAATAGATTTTTGGAATAAAGGGAAAGTTTGTGATAAGTTTTGGATATGGTTCTTCAAACCCACCACATAAGTACCCCCCCAGTTTCCTTGAAACAGTTTGTCATTCATAAATAATACCCCACGAGTTTCGAGGACGCCTGAACCGTGTGGTGCGAGAAATGCGGCTCGGGTCGACTTTGTGTTCTCGATGCCCGCTAGGAAGCGGCTCTGCTAACTAATAGTCTCCTGAGGCTGCGAGGAATGCGGCTCGGTCGACTTTGTGTTCCCAAGGCTCGCTCGAAATGCAGCTCGGATTGACTTTGTGTTATCGAGGCCTGCGAGGATGTGTCATATAATCTGACACAAGGAATTGACGGATTATTACTGAAATTGACAGAATAATATTAGAATCGATGATTATTACTGGAATTGACGAAATAATATTGGAATTGACAAATTATTACTGGAATTGACGGATTAATATTGGAATTGATGGTATTAATGGAATTGATGGATCAGGAATGGGGGTACGCCTAGGTGGAGAGAATTTAAGTTTTGAGATGGTTTGAAACTAAAACTGAGGATTTTATTTTGGTATTTTATGGGCAAAGGTTTTAATATCTATTTTCCTAATATTATGAGACAAGGAGAATGTTTACAAGTTTTAAGGATTTTATACAGTTCACCATTATTTTCTTAAGCGATGAGTTTGTTTTACAAGTAAAAGAGGAAAATATATATATTCTAGTTAAGTTGTTGACATATATATATATATATATATATAATGAGCCTTATGTGAATTTCGAAGGAAAGGATAAAAGTGTCTTCGGAGCTTGTTGGTTTTATTTTTATTTTTATTTGTTATTATTTTATATATATATATATATAATTTAAGCCAATAATATACAAATGGATTTATGAGTTAGAGGAAGTTCAAGGAGTGGCCTACTTATGTTCTTATTCTGAGAATTGGGAAAGTTGAAAAATATATACTTTAGAGCTTATGAATAATGGTGATATTTGAGAACTAGAATTGTTTTGCAATCACATAGAAAGAACTACGTGTAACTTCATCCCTTGGTAAGGGTACATAGGCAACCTAGCGTTACTAGGTGCAGTCGCAAGATAAAGTAATTGAAAAGTTCTTTAGTTAAGTTAATTAATTTAAAATTTGATAACATATTCAGGTTGTTCTAAAAGTTGAGACCAATTATAGATGGCAGAACGATTTATTTGGTATAAGAGGCTTGAGGCCATAAAGATTTGATGATTGGTTGCACAAATTCTATTATTGTGCTTGTTAAACGGTTGTGAATATTTAAATTGCTTCTTGTACAGGTGAAAAAGTTTGGGAAAACGAGCAATTTACAGGGGAGACTCTACCGAATTTTTGGCAGAAGTCGAACTTGAAGTTAAATTTTGGTTCTAGTTAGAAGGGTATTTTGGTCAAGTGTGCTCAGCACCTACTAGGTGTTGGACACGCACAGGGTTCGGCTCAGATTCCAAAGTAGAATTTGGGTCGGGTTCTGTCAATAAACTCTTACCCAAATTTTATGGACCTTATGAGATACTAGAGCAATTGGGAGTAGTGGCTTACAAACTCAAGTTGCATGTTGGTTGTAGGATCCACCTAGTATTTCATGTCTCTTGTTTGAAGAAGCATTTGGGAACTCATGTGACTCCTCCTTTGACATTACCTCAAATTACTAAAGATGGTATTGTGCAAGATGAACCACTGGCTATTGTGGAAAGGAAATTGGTCAAATGAGGTAATGTTGCAAGGGTGGATGCCTTAGTGCACTACAGGGTTACACAATAGAGGATGCCACTTGGGAGGATTACAATGACCTCACGGCCAGATTTCCAGATTTCATTGCTCAGGTTGAAGCTGCTTTCAATTCCAAATGAGTCCTATTGTGTTCTTCAACAGCTCTGTTTTTGTTCTAATAAGTTTCCAATACTTGCAAACTTTGCTTCAAGGGGAGGGGTAATGATAGGAATTGGGGAAAACTGTAAAACAATTTTGGTTAGTCAGTTAGCCACGTGTCAAGTTTTAGTTGGGAATTACTATTGTAACCTAGTCGGTGGCTTTATTACCAATTGGGGAGCCATTGTACGATCATGTTGAGAAATATATAGAAATACTCTTTGATTCTCTCTGTTCTTGGTCAATTCCTAAGGTTGAAAGATAGAGTCTTATCATCCCATATTTCTAACCCTAAAGATTGAATTCCCACCCACCTCCTTAAAATTTCTTTGAGATTGATGGTAACCAAGAGAGGAGACGAATCACTCTTGGAAAGGTAATCAAATTTTTTACTTTTTTTAATTAAATTATATTTGACTTTTTGTAATTAAATCAGATTTTTGAACTTCAGAAAAAAAAATTAAATCATTACATATTTGCATCAACAAGGTCCAGTGGAGAGTGGAGTTCCTAAAAGGTTTTATTGCTCTTTGTTGTTTAAATTTAATTTTAAATATTGGTAGGGTATTGGTTAATTTGCAATATGTTGTACTTTCTTGAAGTAAGAAAATGTTACTCAGAAAATATGAGTCTGGAAGTCAAAAAAGAAATAGAAGGAAAAAATTAGAAAAAATTATTCAAACTCAAAAAGGAACTCTTGATAAATGTTTTAAAATTGGTTCTTCAACTGAAGATTCAGTTCATGATTTAGTTAATGAATCACAACAACAACCAAGTAATCAATAAGAAAATGATAAAAATGATCTGAGTCAACAGATTGGTGATCTTATGGAAAATGAAAGTAATGAGGAAGAATTGAGAGAAATTGATGAACTAATTGAGAATGAAAATGAAAAGGAACAAATAGGCCATGTTTTGAATATCTATGATCCAAGAACTTGGGGTAGCATTGATAACAAAACAAAAGATATTTTAGTAGAAAATGTACTCAAAAGATGAGAACAAAGTATATTGTTTCTGCTATAAGTTGTTCAAATATGTGTACAACAAAAGTCTGTCTTGCTAAGGCTTAGTTTGGTATTGCTGTGCTTTTAAAAAAAATTGATCCTGCTGTGTTGCGAGAATAAACAGCTGTGAAGTGATGCAGCTAAGTGTTTGGTAATTCTCGTATTTGTAAAAGTGTTGTGAGTATAAAAAGCAGTGTCATAGCATTTGGTAAACTTTTTTTTAGAAGTGTTGTGACAGTGTATAATGACAAAAAATGGTATAATATTGAAAGTGTTATTTATTTATGTTTTTTTTTTTTTTTTTGTAAAAGACAAGGAAGTTCAATGCATTTATAATTTTTTTTTAAGAATCTTGATTATAATATACACTTATCCGAAAAAAAAAACTCCATGAAACAAATAATTACACGTTCTAAATAATTGTTTTGACAAAGCTACTTTTTTTTTTTTTTTTTTTTTTGTCTAGATGACAAAGTTAGTTCAAACTGTCATAAGGTACTTAAGTACAACATTTTTTTATAGATACCTAGAACACCATCAACAAAATATAAATTCCAAATGCACTAGATATAAACAAATGTCTAACTAGATGTGTGCATTAAACTTGCAGTGATACTATTTCTCAAAGCTTCCATCTCTTGTCCTCCTTGATCATAAGTTGTATGGCTATGTTGTTGTACATCAACATCCCTATCAATTTCTTCACTTAAAATGTTACTTGGGTTATCAAAATGTTTATCACGTTGAGCTTGCCTTCTTGTATAATTATGAAGCGTCATTGTTGCAATGACTCTTTACTTGCTTGTTGAATGGATAATTACAAATATATATATCCCTTAAGTTCGTTCGATGATAGTTCTAAGAGAAGAGTGTGCATGGTTGAATACCTCTTTAGGGCCCATTGGTTGGCCACCTCTACGAAAATCAGGAAGATGATATCTTTCGCCTTTATATGGTCCCAAAAACTCTCACATTTGTGGGTACCCCACATCTACTACATAATACTTCCCTGTCAATTCAAAGATTTATTTTATTATGATATAATTGCGTAAAGTGAGTGATTAAAACATGAATGAAGACACTAAAATTAAATAACAAGAAGTTTGAATATGTATAATAATACTTAACACCAAAAAAAACTTTCAGATTTGATCATTACCTTAAAGTGAGGCATATATTTAGAGTTTGACAGTATTTCTTGTGGGGTGTCACTAAACTCGGGATCAATTGGTTTGATGACATCTGTTGTCATACGACATACAATATCCAACATAAGACCAAAATATCTACTCATTGTCTCACCAGAATGTTGGAATCTTTCTTGTGATAACCTATTTCCTATACCATGTCCTAGCATGTGCAAGAACATTCCCAATATATCAAAAGCACTCATTCTCCTTGATCCCTTCAAGCCATAATTAGATTGCAAGTCATAACATAATATGGAAAATACATCTTTATCCATCATAAACATTCTATGACACTAACTATCATTCCCTTGTAAAACTTCCATCAACCAGATATTACCTATTTGGGAGGAATTTATACAAGGGGATTTATGAACATATTTCACATAATATAATTCAATAGCACGAGCACAAGCACATATAGCTAGATTAATCTCGTCCTCCTCCTCTCCATCATTTAGAATGTTCATAGTTTCAAATAACCTACAATTTATATTTATGCTCATCATCACTTCCATATTGTGGGAACCAAATTAAATCAGACCCTAGGTCAAATAATTCCTTCCATTTGGGGATTATTTGACCTAATTGGGAGTTACTCAATTTAATTGGGGATTACCCAATTAAATGGAACGTTACCTAATTAGGTTGAGAAGTGATTTGATTCCTACCACAATTCCCAATTAAATGAGGAGTTACCTAATTAAATTAGGATTTGACTTGATACCTACCACAATTAGGGATTTGATTTACCCTAATTAATCAAATCAATTCCAAATAGGGGAGGAATAATTCCCTTCTATCTACGAAATTATTCCTCTGAAACCCTAGCCTCCAAGACCACTATAAAAGGATGGCCACACACAAGGATCAAGGTACGTCTGAAATCCCTACTGAAACTCTGCAGAAAATTCCTCTCAAACCCTAGCCACCTCCTTTCTCTCTCTCTTTTACATAAGGCTTTGGCCGCCCGGTTTACACCCTAAACACATCTCCGTACCCTAGTTAGCTATTGTTTTTTATACGATTCAATTGAACTAATTTAGGCATCGGAGGGCCTTTGGCCAACACCCCCGGGTGTGGCCCTCTCATTTGTTCTATTTTGTAGGGAGAAAGACAAGGCGGAGAAGGAAGAGGAATCTTTGCAACCGAATATTCTCGTGAGGAAATTTGCTCACACACATATAACATAATCCAAATAACAAATACATTATCCAAATAATAGTCATACATTATACTCATATGAAATAACAAGTTTAAACCATAAAAACCAGCACTTCACATACAACTCCTCCTATGGGTTGTTAAATTCATAAGTGATAAGGTCATAATTTCACACATTTGCATGCCTTCTTTGCTTAGTAATTTTACTTAGTTTCTCTTTCGTTTGAGTCTCTTACCTATGTTTGTGTGTTTTGTAGGTTAATACAGCAAGGGGATGACATTTGATACAATTCATGCATGTTAAGGACTGAGTGGCACAAGAGGAATATGAGCTTAAAGACAAAACCAATTTGAGCTACACTCCTTGTCAGTCCAGTTTAGTAGGTCATCTTGCAGGCCTCATTTCAGCAACTTACACAGGTCGGATTAGGAGACATCCTTGATAGAAGTTGTTCCAATGGGTGTCTATTATAACATATCCAAATTTCAGCCCAATTGGATAAATTTGAAGTGCTCAGCACGTCAAATACTGAACCAAGTTCACAGAAATGTCATGTTGGCTGCCATCACATTTAATGTGGCTACATCCCTAGAGCCATATGCTACACATGGGCAGCCACACATGGGAGTCAAATCAGCTCAGAAACTCAGAAAGATGAACAAAAGTCAAGCTTTCCATAAAGAAACCATACCAAAGCATGTATTTGGCAGCTGGAGCAGTTGGCAAGTATGTCAGCTGGAGTAGTTGGGAGCAGCTAAGAGAGGTGTGCTTCACCAACCAAAGGAGAGGATGAAATTGCACTCTATAAATAGAGAGCTGCACACTCATTCAATAGGGAGTCAAATACACATTTCCACTTCATCCATTGCTCTCATACACACATTCAGATTCACCACAAAGAAAGAAGAGAGCTTTGAGCTATCCTGGGAACTACATTGCTGCCAACTAGTTCTTCTCTTCTTTTCTATCCTATCTATGTATTTCTTATTTTCTGTATTCATAGTTATGTTTAACTAATCCATTTAGTTAGGGCTTAGGATGAAGCCCTAGTCATGAATATTCAATGTTATGGATAATTTTATAGTTAATTGATTTCCTCGCTTTCATTATCAAGTTGTTAATCTCCAGTTTATTATGTGCTTGATGTATGTTTTCTTAGAGTAGCTAACTAGGATTTTATGCATCTAGCAGAGGTTGGGAAGGGTTTTAGATTCACCAATTCTACTCTCCTTTCACAAGCAACACATGAATGGCCTAAGAATCATTCAAGGGGTCAAGGGGTTAATAACCATAAGTTGAATAGGACAGATACCATGTTCTAGGACTTGTGTGATTATCATATTCTCAAGGAGCTTAATGACTCTTATATGCTTTATTCTAAGTAAATACCATGCTTAGGTTGGATATTAGAGATCACGTGTTGTGTAGATACCATGCACGATTACATGCCTTAGGAGAATCATGCATCCTGCACCTAGATACCATAGGCTTGTATGCGATAATCTATTGTTGATGAAGCTTGAGTCAATTTCTATGCATTCATAACTTAGATAGGAAAACTAGTGGTGGATTCCAAGGCTCTAACACATCTCAATCATTGTTTCACAACTTGTTGATTGCTGCCAATGTTTACTTTCGAGCACTTTCATTTCACTTTCTTCTTTTCATTTCAACAACAAAACCCCTCATTTCGAGTGTGTGTGTGGTGCTTGGATTCTGTCCTAGACCTTAAGTAATTAGCAAGAGGCATTGTTGAATTCGACCTTGCCTTTAGCTAGTTAGTCAGTTTCTTTATTCTATGTTTTTCTAGCATTCTAAGTAATTTAACTTGGAACCAAGTTACCATTCTCCGTGGGATCGACCTCGTATTTACATAAGCTATACTATAAATGGTTCGTGCACTTGCGAGAATTAAAGTTGCTGTTTTTAATAACTCATTTTAGTTGTTAAGGATAGGCTCAAAACGTTTTTGGCGCCGTTGCTGGGGAACCGGTAACGATGGTGCTATAGTTAGATTACTTTGATTGTTTTGTTTTTGTTTGTTTCATTTGTTTCTTTTCGTTGGTTTTTCTTTTAGTATTCAGTTCTTGTATTTAATTGTTATCTCCATTGAAAGCACGAAATTGATTTCCTTGGTGTGTGCACGTCCGAATCTGACCAGGAGCAAAGTTCACTGAGCCACTTTCACCAAGAACCGCTGCTGTACGTGCTGGTTTGAGGAGGAATTATAGTTCTTCAAGCACTGAATCTAAGAGTTAAGAATCTGAAGATTCAATCAAGATGGCAGAGATTCCGAACAACAACAATAATGTTGAAGGAGGTGGTGCGCTTGTTGTCCAACCTCGAAAACCCCTGTGTGAGTTTTCCATTCCCAAAGTCACCGATCAACCTTCGTGCATCGTCTATCCTTAACTCACAGTTGACAAGTTTGAGCTTAAAAGTGGTATGATTCATCTTCTTCCAACTTATTATGGTAATACCACTAAGGATTCTTACATGCATATTAAGCAATTCTTTGAAATATGTGCTACGATCAAAATTCAAGGCCTTGATGATGAGCAGATTAAGATGAGGCTATTCCCATTCAGTTTAAAAGATAAAGCTATGTCTTGGTTATACTCTTTGCCTAATGCGTCAATTCGTACTTGATGAGCTTTCTAATAAGTTTTTGCAGAAATTCTTTCCGGCTCAAAAGACTAACAAGACTAGAAAGGAAATCTTTGGTTTCACACAAAAGGAAAGAGAAGCTTTTCATGAATGTTGGGAGAGGTACAAGGAGATGATAAGTTTCTTTCCCACACCACAACATAGAGAGTTGGATGCAAATGCAATCTTTCTATGAAGGTTTGCTTAATTCTGAAAGGATGATGGTAGATGCAATAAGTGGAGAAGGACTGATGAACAAAACAGCAGATGAGGCTTTTACTCTCTTTAAATCCTTGAGTGCTAACTCTCAACAATGGAGCCACAATAAAGGAAGATGAGCTCCTATGAAAGGTGTGGTCTCTGAGGTAAGTACTAATAATGAGATTGCTGCAAAACTTGATGTTATGTATTCTTTGCTTCAACGGGCAATGACTGGCCCTCTAGGAAGCAAATGCCTTTTAAGCAAGGAATCCTAATAATGATCCTTACTCAAACACGTACAATCCGGGGTGGAGAAATCATCCTAGTTTCAAGTGGAGCAATAACTCAAATGTGCAACAATCTCAAGGACCTTTCCCAGGATTTCAAATACAACAAAGGCAATTCCAGCAAGCTCCCCAACGAGTGCAAGAGCAAAGGGTTGACCAAATGGGAAAATTGCAAGACATGTTCAAGAATTTCATGGGGCAACAAATGCAAACCAATCAGAATTTTCAAAATGCAGTGAACAAGCTAGAAGTGCAAGTTGGGCAGATTGCATCCTCCTTGAGCAATAGAGCATCCGAACATGTCCAAGCCAAACGGAGGTGAATCCAAGGCATCAAGAGCATGCTAAAGCAATACACATCTTGAGAAGTGGTAAACAAGTTGATAATAAGGTTGGAGATGCCAATGAAGAGCAAGAAGATGGAGAAAATGTGGAGATCATTCAACCACCACATGGGCAGCCCACAGGTTCCACCAAACAGCCCCTCAATGCTCTTGGAAAGAGCACAGGCCCTAAGGTATCATCTAATGCTAATCAAGTTCCAATTTCAACTAATGCTTTTAGGCCTATTACACCCTTTCCCAGCAGGTTATCAAAGTCAAAGAAAGATCAAGGCTTGGATGAGATAATGAAAACATTTAAGAAGGTGCAAATCAACATCCCATTGCTCAATGCCATTGCTCAGATTCCAAAGTATGCAAATTTTTTGAAGGATCTATGCACTAACAAGAGGAGATTCAAAGAGCATGAACAAGTTGCATTGAGTAAAGAGGTAAGTGCAGTGTTACAAAGAAAGCTACCTCCAAAGCTAAAAGATCCAGGTTCATTTTCTATACCTTGCATAGTTGGTGATTTTAAGTTTCAAAAAGCTTTACTTGATCTTGGTGCTTCTATAAATCTTATGTCATATCATGTTTATGAGAAAATTAACCTTGGTGAGTTGCAAGTGAGCATTTAATTAGCAGATAGAACTATTCTGTACCCCAAGGGCATTCTAGAAGACGTTTTGGTGAACGAAGAAGGTTTAATCTTCCCAGTCGATTTCTTAGTCCCGGAGATGTAAAAAGCACCAATTCCTGACAATGAATTGCCCCTTATCTTTGGCCGACCCTTCATGGCTACTGCTAAGACCAAGATTGATGTAGAGCAAGGCACTCTCACCATGACCGTTAATGGAGAAACTGTTGCCTTCAAAGTGTTTGATGCCCTGAAGCCAAATGTTGTACAAGATTGTTTTCAAATTGAAGTATTTGGTAATCCAGGGGAAAGAGAGATTTGATGGCCTTCCATATTCAATAGAATCATGCTTGCTGAAAAGATGAGACAAGGAGGAGCAACGGGCAGCCCACATGTTCAATGCTACAATTCCCACACATAAGAAGAGGCTGCCCAAATTTGGAGATGTTAATATTCCAATCATTCCTACAATTCATTGTGATTCTATTCATAAACAGAAAAGGAAAAGAAAAGCAGTAAGGAAGCAATGAAAAAGGAAAATAAGCTTGGTGAACTCTCTTGCATTGCATGAGGTGTCGATTGAGCCCAAAACCCCCTATTCACTATAGAAAGTTTGGACGTTCGGCTGAAGACGTGAAACTTAGCGCTTCTTGGGAGGCAACCCAAGGTGACGAGGAGAAGATAGAATATGCGAGGAAGCTTGCTTGCGTCCTAATCGCTTCAAAAGGGAGTTTTTCTAAACTCTAACCTTTGGTTATGTCTTTCCCTTGTCTTCTTTCCTTTTATGAGGCATTGCTTTTTCTTACACTCTAAACATTGAGGCCAATGTTTCATTTAAGTTTGGGGGGAAGGATTTAGTTATGTTGTTTCAAATTGTCAAAATTTAAAATTTTGAGTGTGTCTAATGGCCAAAAAGCAGGATTTTGTGTGTTGTTTCGTTATCCTTCCAAACACCTATGATACGACTTGGATCTAATACTAATATGGTTTCTCATAAATTGATAGTTATTGTTTAAGGACTTTGTGTGTTTCTGATTTAACTCCGTCTTGCATGCCATCCTTGCACTTATTGAGCACTATGCCGAGTTAGTCCAATTTCTTGCTACTTGGAGACGTTATGCAATTCTACTTATCTCATGATCTTGGTTTCATACTCTAGAACTTATTTGAATATCTCTTGAGACAATTTATTTCCAGACAATGCTTAGGAAGTGATTTAGGCCATGTTTGAACCGTTTGAGCTTTTCTAACCATCCCTCTACATGTATTCATCCCCAGTCAACCCATTTGAGCTTACGTTAAGCCTTTCTTTGTGTAAACCATTCCTACCTTAATGAACCTCTGTTTTCTTATTCTTACTTATTCTATGAGCAATTAAAACTATCTTCAAAAAAGAGTTATAAAGAATGCAAGGTTTTTGGAGCAAAAGTGAATCATTAGTGCCATAACCCAAGTGTTGAAAAGAAATAAGTTTGGGGGTATTGGTAACTAATCAAAAGAGGTAATGAAGTGTGACCAATGTAGTCACGGCCCTAGGGTGTTATAAAATAGAAGATCATGGTGATCTAGGTTAAAGAGCTACAAAATTAGGCCAAATAAACAGATATGAAGGTGCTGAAATTCTGTTGACAATATGCTCATGTATGTGTTCCTTGCTTGTTACAAAGATCAGTAATCTCTCATGCCTCTTACTTATGCTTTAGTTGTGCTCAAGATGTTGTTATATATCCATATCCCCTCTTTCATTCAACCACTACCCTAAGCCTCATTACAACCCTTGTAAAGTCCTTTTGATCCTTGGTATTATATGGTATTACTGTGGAGAGCTGTTTTGATAATGAGCTTATGGGGTTCGGAATTCTTGATTTTGCTCTAAGTGTGTGCGCATGTACTTATTTGAGTTGCAGGTGTTGTACTGATACTGCATTCACACACTACACTTAAGGATGCCATTGTGAGCTTTGGTTACCCTTGAATCATGTGTGGAACTTAGATTGTGATTGTTGTGTTTCTTTGGAACCATATACTTCGGTGATTCTTTGAGGATATTGTTTGGAAGGCTTGCCACTTATTTCTTGTTTTCTAAATGGTATTTTTACTTTGTTTTGCTCGAGGACTAGCAAAATCTAGTTTTGGGGTATTATAAGTAAGCCACGCAAGTTTGACGTCAGGTGTTTTCATGATAGTTCTTTCCACAACTTCCATTCAATCTTAAGTGCATCCCACTTGACTTCAACTGAACTTTACCATACTCATGTCCCGTCTCTTTCTTAAAATTTAATTTCAATTTTTCTCATCCATCACTACAAAAAAAAGGAAGAATAGTCACATTTTTTTAAAGTGACTAATTTATTTTGGTGACAATTATGGGTGGTCAACTAGTTTACCAAATTAGTCACTATTATATGTATCTAATGATTTAAATATAATAAATTTTGTTGTAGGTGACACATGAATAGTAATATGTAATAAAATATAAAAGGACAATCTTTCCCATAATAAAATATTTACAATGGTAATTTAATAAAAATATATGGACGGAATCTTTCTCACTAACCAAGGCTCTTTTCCCTTCCCTCTTTTGTTCTCATTTCCTCATCCTCAATCCTAAGGCTTTTATATTTTTGTATGAACCTCAATCCCTTATCTTTCTCCTTCCTCACTTTCTAATCCAACTTCTTTCACCGTTCTATCTTCTCCTTCTTCTCCTTTCAATCTCAGAATTATCAATCCCTGGTATGTTGTTAGTTCATCTTGCCCTTCTCTGTTTCTCTGCAATCTTATATTCCTAACTCAAATATTCTGATCTGAACTGCATCTCCCCTTAGAAAGGTAAAAGTTTCATTTTTTGAAGTTTTCATGTGGGTTTCATTTAAGGAATGGTTTTGGGTTTTATTTATGTGTGGGTTTGATTTATGAGACTCAATTGGAAAGCTTCCATCTCTCAACCTTCTGCTGAAATCCTTTTCCAAATAAGAGTTTTTTATATGTGAAGCCCAACCAACGCCGACATCAACGATGTTTACACATATCCAATTGTCTCTTTGATAACCACATTGAAGCCCAACCAATGATGACGTCAACGCCGTCAGTCTGAACCTTCATGTGTTCAAATGATGTTGGCCTAGATCCTGTTGTCTTTGTCTTTGGTTTAGTGTTTGAAGAACATTTGTTTCCTACATATGTAGCTGGATTGTGTCTGGAATTTTTTTCTTTTGGTTTATTGTTCTTAAGTTTCTTGGTTTGAATTATTTGGTTAAAGTTTCAACTCTTATGGAAGGATGATATATATAATATGGGTCTTGACTCAGATTTTTTTCATCTTTGATTGTGATTTCAGCTAAGAATTAGGTGATGGGTATTTTGGTTTGAGTGTTGTAATTTGGTTTTCAATGAGGGATCTGGTTTTCGGTAAGGGATCTGATTTCAGCTAAAAATAAAAATAAAAAGGAATTGGAAATTATTATAATTGTGAAAAATATAATACACAAATATAACACAAATAATAATGAAAATGATTTCTATTTTTTTTTATAAAGATAATGGAACGATGTTGGACGTCAGTGCAGTCAAATAAAATAAAATAAAATAATAAAACATAAATATAGTTTGATTAGACATGATGTGGGGCCAACTTTGGAGTAATAGGATAGTCAACACAATTTGTCACGAAATGATGCTTTAATCATGACAAAACCCAACAGTCATGGCCACATCAAAAATTGTAACTGTACCATTACTATTGGCCATAGTCACCAATATTAGTGACTAATACTGCCAAAAGTCACGAAAAAAAAGTGACTGTTGTGTGTTTTTTTGTAGTGCATCTTTGTTGAAGTGAGTGCCAAGACGATGTCCTGCCTCAACCTCCTTGATACATAAATCACAAAATATGACTATATTAAGGTTATTCCAAGTAGCTATAACTCATGATGAACTTCCCACATTCTTCCCGATTCTTATTAAATCCAAATAAATGAGTCTTAGATAAATCAAACAAAAGATTTTTAAAAAAGTGTCAAACAACAAATCCAAGTTATGATATATCAATCATCAAAGCTACTGCAATACTTAAAGAAATAATGTCCTAATTGATATTAAATTAATATGTAATATTTGTTTTGTATGATTATGTACTGGAAAGTGTAAGGCTATAACGGATATTCCTGCTGCCATGTGTTGTGCCTACCTCTCCCTCATCATGACAATAGAGAAACCTCAATGTTAAGTGTCTGCAAAGAGAAAAATATATTTCACCCAAAAAACAAGAGAAAAATATATATCTATATATATATCACAATAATTTTG
Organism: Prunus mume; assembly: GCF_029339155.1. Taxonomy (NCBI): domain Eukaryota; kingdom Viridiplantae; phylum Streptophyta; class Magnoliopsida; order Rosales; family Rosaceae; genus Prunus; species Prunus mume. The sequence continues at coordinate 28,808,104 of NC_142700.1, forward strand.
TTTAAATATAAGAATATCACCACACTTTTATTGTCGAAAATGTTGGGCTATAAAGTATTTTTGGTCAAAAGTGTAAGGCTATAAAGTTTCATAAAGTCTGATCCAGGGCCCTTCAAATGCAACATAATATAAAATAACAATCACAACAATCAGAAAAGGACAAAGAAAGGAAGGGACTAAAATAAAAAATATGCAGACCCAAATATCTTCAATACTCTAGTTCGCATGAAGCCCCAAGTTCCATCAAAATGTTGAGAGGGACAGGTTTTACACAAAAGCCCCAAATTCCATCAAAATGTTGAGAGGGAAAGGTTTTACACATAATGACAGGACCCGACCCAAATTCCACTTTGGAATCTGAGAACCCTGTGCATGTTCGACACTTGGTAGGTGCCGGGCATTCTTGACCAAAATACCCTTCTAAGTTTCCTAAATTCTTTTTCTTCAAAGTTGACTTATGTCGAAAATTCAGCAGAGTCTCCCCTCTACAACAAGCAATTTAAATATCCCCATTCGTTCAGCATGTACAAAAATGGAATTCATGCAACCAAACATATGTGACATACCAGAGAGTCCAAAGATACTGACTTGATAACCTTCATGACATTAGGCCTCTTTAAATAAGATAAATCGTTCTGCCAACTAAAATTGATCCCAACCTTTAAAATAACATAAGTACGTTAATAGATTTCAAAACAACTTAACTGAACAGCTTTTCAATCACTTGATCTCGCGGCTGCACCTAGTAACTCTAGGTTGCCTACGTACCCTTAAAAAGGGATCAAGCCATGCGTAGTTCTTTCTAACAAGGAAAAGAATATTAACGAGCCGGGTCAGGCAGGGTTTTTTTCAATAATTCAAAGCCCAGGCCCGATTCATAGGCCGGGCTTTAATGGGCCTTATCGGGGCGGACCGAAATGGGCTTACTATTTAGAAAGTCAAATATATAAAATTCATTTCATTCTTGCTAAAGTATGAAGCTTACAAAATGTCTTACAAATCTTATACCCTTCCAAACAAAAAGGTCTTACAAAATCACAATCTAATACAACCAAGCTATGCAAAATCAAATTAGATTCACTCACAATCTAATCAAAACTTCACTGCAAGGCAAACACTCAAAAGCATGATAGTGTCCCAAAGTCCATTACTACAATATAAATCCAATGCTTGCAAAATAAAATACAATCCTATTACATAACATTTCAACTTTCAATGGTCTCATTTTCAGATTCACTAACAATCTCAACTTCACTGTTTGCCATCCAATCTAGTCTTGATGCTCTAATGTTCATTAATTCTTCAGCTTGTTGCTCATCTACTGCTGCATCTTGCTTTCTTGAATCTATCAGGGCCCAATCTTTCAAGCAAATTAAAGCTTCTATTGTACTCGACTCAAACTGGCCATTTTCTCTGATACAATTCTACCACCTGCAGTAAAACATGATTCTAATGTTGCAGCAGTAGAGCTGGAACAATTAGCAAATCTCTAGCCATGAGGGAAACAATAGGGTATAATGATTGATTGTTTTTCCACCAACCCAAAAGACTAAATTGATTATCATCAATTACTTCTATTGTTGGTAAATCAAGATAAAATTGTAATTCAGAAGAGTTGGTGGAAGAAGAAGAAGAAGAAGAAGAAGATAGTCTTTTCCTTTTCAAGCCTTCAATTGAGAAATTTCTCATTATAGGGACAGATATAGAACCAGAAGTTTGGCTCAAGGTAGTAGAAGTTGCAACATTTTTCACATTTTGAACCACATCAGGAATTACATTCTTCTTGTAGATATCAAATAACTAAAATAATAAAGTCTTTAAAGCTAAATTTTTTGAGTCAATGGTTAATTGATCAATACCTATCATGTCCAACCATTCAACAATTGCAAATAATTTAAACCTAGAGTCCATAATAGTAGCTAAGCAAAAAACCATAGGAAACTCTTTCCAATATTTATCAGATTTTGTTTTCATTTCAGTCAAAGCATCCTTAAAAACAGAAAATTCAGAATATGCAGCAAATAATCCATGAATATCTATTAAACAATTAATAACACGACTTGAAGTAAGATAATACACACCAGAAAATATCTTAGTTGAAGAATAAAAAATTTGTAAAAACCCACTAACAAGTTGTGCTATTGTCCAATCTTCTTCACTAGGGACTTGTAAATTACAAAAACGTGATTCATTTACCTTTTGAACAAAATTTACAACAAAAGTAAATTTTGAACAGAACTTTAATCAACACTTTCATTTTGCTGCCTCTCTATTACAGGATCTGTTATGCGCAGCCTATGAATCCCACATAGTTGGATAAAATTTTGTGTCTCTTGTTAGATGAATTCATGCTACAAACAATATCAGTAATTTTATCAATAGACGAAGATAAAACTTTAAGTCCATCTTGCACAATCAAATTCAATATATGACAACAACATCGTACATGAAACAACTTTTTATACACAAAATCTAGCAAAATAGTTTATGGAAGTATACCTGCAGTTGAATCATTATTTGATGCAATATCTAATGATAAAGTAAATACTTTGTTATGAATGTTCCAAGATAACACTTCATCAAATATATGAGTTGCAAGTGACTCTCCGGTGTGTGGGTACTCAATCATTTTACAGCAAATTATCCTTTTATTCAAACACCACTTTATCGATAAATGTAGCAAGTGACATATAACCCATTTTCTGTCGTGATGACCAAACATTAGAAGTTAAACAGATTTTTGAATCAAGTTTTTTAAAAACAGCAAGCAAATTAATCCTTTCTTTATCAAATTTTTTTAGCACATCCCTTTTATATGTAGAGGCTGAAATTTCTTTATATTGAGGACAAAATGCACGCTAAATCAAGCCTTTAAAATCATGGCTATCAACAAATTTAGATGGCGGCTCACTTAATAATAAAATCCACAAGTTCTTTGAGCAATATCATGATCATAAAACAAAATTAGTCAAATTTTCAAAGCATCAGTGATTTAATAACATTTGACCTAGAGTTACCCTAGCTTGTGCATCTTCATGCCTTTTTAAATGACGAGATAAATGACTAGTGCCACTACTAGAATTACCAACCAACAAAGTATTACAAATAACACACTTAGCCTTAATTACTGGTGTACCATTTTCAAATTTGTTAACTTTTTCAAAAAAAGACCACACTTTACTTGTTAATCTAGGAGTGACCAGCTCGGAGTTGGCTCTTTTTAAGCATGCAGAGGCGGAACACTCTACTTGACAGGACCCGACCAAAATTCCACTTTGGAATCCGAGCCGAACCCTGTTTGTGATCGACACTTGGTGGTTACCGAACACAATTGACTTGGTTGCCCTTTTGATTTAAAACTTAATTCCTTAATCCGATTTCTACCAAATTGCAGAGTCTCTCAGTAAATTGAACGCTCCAATATTTACACTGCCAACAAGTACTTAAATATATACACCAACTGCCAGTATACAAAAATAAGTAAGTTCCAACAATTAAATACGTTTCAAGGCAATATCAGAGCATCTATACAGGTTTATTTACAAAGGAGGTAACCGTTGTGAAGCAAGGAACCCTACATCAAAATGGGGAAGAGCGAAGTGTGTGGAATGTCCTGTGGTGGCTCTCGATGCACGCCTACAACTGGGGCGAAACAATAAAAAGGTGAGGGACTCCAAACAAAGTTTAGAAATAAGTAAAACATACTAACCCCACAGTAAAAACACAATTATACAAAACTAACTCATTTTCTTTATCGATACATGTCGAAATCAATGTATTCATGCATTATATACCAAACACATTCATGGTTAACATTAATCTTGTAAAGCATTAAAACTGCTTAAAACTACCACTTAGGTGTACTTCATTTCACAATTCTGGTTTGCCATCAATTCCGATATCCACAATTTCCGCAAGTCTCGTGACACATAGTCAATTCGAGCCAAACCCGGCGGTGTGATTTAGGGACCGTAGTCAACCTCGATCCGCATTCGGCTTCGCGGACGAGTCCACATCGTGGGCAATCGCTGCATGCCGATTAAACAGAAGGCAACCGATAAATCTAAAAGGCAACTCGGATGCCGGACATCATCATATCCAAGGCAACATCAGATATCCGGGTACCTAAGGTGGCTTAGAAAATAATAATAATAGTAATAAGCAAAGTTTGTTGAAAGATCTAATAAATAATCAATTTCATCATATACGGACTCACGCCATTTATCCGATGTTTAACTAAAATTCTTTTCCTATATCTCTAAAGGATATTCCACTTTGGAAAGATGCAATCAAAATATTTAAAAGCATGTCTCATCTGATAAACACTATTCTTTGAATAAACTTATTCAAGATCAAATTCTATAAGTAAATTGCATAAATTCATTTATGAAAACAAAAAGTCCACTCAAAGGTTGGTCCGAGCTCACTGGACCTTGGAAGGTCCCTCCTCGCGTCAACTGTGCCCGGAAAAGGTGATTCAAATACTGAATAAAATATATTAATAAACTGCTCAGATAAATATTTTAAATAAAACCTGACCTCAAGCTTAGCGCGTGCATCAAATTAAAGTTATTTTATGCCTACATTACGCCTTTAATCCTAGGACATTCGTCGTGAATTTGGTTTCGATCGACTGTTAGATTCGCCACGCATCACACGATCGACGCATTCTAAACCTTAACCCTCAGGGTTCGCGATTTCGGAGTATCCGGGACTCCGATTCATGATCCGTCGAATCCTACACAATCTTGGTAAGGTCAAAATTAACATATCTTAAAGTGATCACGATCCAACGGTTCAAAACTATTGAACCGGATAACGCATACCATATAAAAGTTCGCTTAACACTCAAACGACGTCCGCATTGAGATCCGCGAATTTCTATACACTCGTGAGAATACTAGGATAATTCTGGAACTGAGAATTGTCCCCACTAGACTGCCCACGCGCCGCCACACGCGCCGGCACTTTGGGTGGCTTGAGAAATTTTCGCCGGCCGGAAACACTCCAAACCGCCGGCCCAAACTCCTAACTTAGATAAAACACCCAATTTGGAACCACTTTTGTTCTTGGACCTACCCCAAAAAGTGGCCGAAAGTGGCCGGAATCCTACCCTCAAAACCGGCTGAAACTTTAGTTGAAAATCGAACGCTCGACGCTTAAAATTTCTGAAATCAACCCAACCAGCAGCTTACGAAAAATAGCTGAAAACCATACCTCACTCGTCCGACGGTGGAGAATCGAGGAGAACGAGCAAGGAGAAATCACAAACCGCAACTCTTCGAGTTTTCCGGTGGTTTCGCTGCAGTTGGCATCGGAGCTGGGCTGGGTTAGGTAGAGGACAACGATACGAAACTTTTGCAACAAATTTCACTCAAAACGGATATCGGATGGCGACGAAATCGTCGCTTGAAGGTGAGTATGTGTGGAGAGAGAGAACCAGAAAATCTGGTCTCTCTCGCGAGGAAGAAGGAGAAATAGACTCGGTTACTGTAGTGGTACTGTAGCACTGACAATTTTAAAATTTCCCTTACGTCCTTTTGGTTTATAGACCTTTCCTCCTTTGTTACAACTCGGAATCGAGCGTGCCTCATGTCTACGAACTGCTTGGCCGCGCTTCTACGCACGGTGCAAACAAAATTTCCAAACTCCTCTCCGGTCAAAAAGTCAACTTCTCAAATACTAAAATAGTCTAAGGGCAAAAGTGTCATTTTTCCTTAATAAAGTATATAAATATTAATTAAAGTTTGGGTTATTACACTATCACTGTCAGAATCCAGAACAGAGTAATCCGTGATCGAGCTCAGGAGGTTAACTACCACATGTACTCTAGAAGCCGGGAGGAAGTAGTTACCATGTTCCTGGACTTGTAATTTTTTTGTTTATTTCATCTCGCTTATCTATTTTTGTAATTCTATCCTTGTTTCTCTAATCATCGCCTTTTTCTAGAAGTGCCCAAAACTATCGGGTTTTGGTAGTGATGACCTAGCCTTTGAAACCTCTCATTGTTGCTGTAAGAAAGCAACTCCCCATTTGCTCTTAGCCATGACATAGAGTTAGGCAGCTACTATTCACGTGAATAGTAGTTGCCCTGCAAAAGAGATTTTCGCTTTCCCACACCAAGAAAGGGCAATTACTATTCATTTTTTATTTTTTCACAACTTTTTTACCTTAATAATTAATTTGATAATATTTCTGATAAAATTTTTGGTTCCTACGTGTCAATACTATTTATATCTCATAATTGGATAAAATTTTCAATTTCAAATTTTTATAAATTAAAAAAATGGTCAGTATCTATAGAAAAAAATTCATTAATTTTTGGGTATTTTAAAATAATTTCAATATTTTCCAGATTTTATTGCAAAAATTTGAGGCATAGATTGGAGGAAAAATCGATTGAGAGCCCAGACGACGCCACGGCAACAAAATAAATAAATAAATAAGGCAAGATCAGAATGGGGGAGGGGCATCAGCGATCAGAGCAGACGCCGCAAACCTCGCTTGGACCCTGGGTGAGTTACTTGGCCAGCCCGAGCTGGTGGGTCCTACACCTCCCACGGCCTGGCAGTCCACTGGAACACCTTTCCCCTTACTTGTTTCCAAGCGTTATCAATTTTGCCCCTTGGTCTCCGCTTGAACTTACTTATAATCTTTCGTAGATGCCCATCCATCTTAGGTTCATCTATCATGGCCTGCCATAATCCGCACTGGTAGAATTAAAGCCATGGACCTAGATACCACTGACAAACGGAGAACTGAGTTCTACTCCTAGCAAGGCCAAGTCAAAGGCGGTGGATGAGGCAATGGAGAGAGTGAAGATCTAGCAATCCACTGAGCTGGAACTAGATGAGAATAGGAGGATGTTGATCAATTGATGCAAGATCTGACTTGCTTACACAGATGCATTATGGCTTTAAGCCTATTCTTGAGATGAGAAGAAGAAGAAGATGTGCTCAACCTTCACGATCAATGTGAGAATCTCAAGCCCACCTTCAAAACCTCCGAGTTCTGCAAGGCTACTCATGAAGCCAACTTAGCTGATTACGCAAAACAAAAGGCAAAACTAGACTGATGGTTGCAGGATACAAGGAGGCCAGGCCACTACACAAGTTTAATGAAGGCATTGAGGAACTTCAAAAGGCCATAGAATGCAGAGGTGCAGAGTAGGTTTGGGCTGGACTGAATTCTAAGACAACTACTTTCCTGTGCAAAGCATGGTCTCACCTAGACACTTTGAAAGTTGCAAAGGCTTCAATCCATCGTGTGGAAATTTCCAGGAACTCTATTAAGAAAGCTATTTTACAGAGACTCTAAGAAATTAGGTTTTAATTTCAAAATATCTTAGTTGAAGAATAAAAAATTTGTAAAAACCCACTAACAAGTTGTGCTATTTAAATAAAAGTCCAATCTTCTTCACTAGGGACTTGTAAATTACAAAAACGTGATTCATTTACTCTTTGAACAAAATTTACAACAAAAGTAAATTTTGAATGTAACTTTAATCAACACTTTCATTTTGTCGCTCTCTATTCAGGATCGCTTATGCAACCTATGAATCCTACATAGTTGGATAAAATTTCTTCAACCACTTGCCATTGATTGGTGCAGCATTAACATTTCCATCTCGATCTTGTAATCTGTATGCCCCTAGTCCAAGGATTTGCTCAATTATGAAAGGACCTTCCTATGTAAGTGATCACTTACCATAACCAGCTATGTGTGTTCCAAGGGGCAGAACTGCTTTCTAAACTATTTCTCCTTCTTCAGAACTCTTGTTTTTAACTCTTTTGTTGTAGGCCCTTGACACAGCTTGTTTTCCTTATCAACCTAGTTGAAAATATTGACTTTTCAAAGTTTTTTCCAGCAATCGTGGGTACGCCTCTAATTTTTTTTTTCTTTTTAATCATGCCAAGCCTAGGTCCAATTTTTCAGAGCTATGGGCTGATTTTTTTTTCTTTTCTTTTTCCGAAGCCAAGTGCATTGTCATGGTTTTCATAGATCTCCGGCCGGGCTTTTTGGATTTTGGGCCTGACTTCTATTTTAATCGCAAAACCTGCATTGCCCCTTGGGTCCTGTGATTTTGCCTCATCCTTCTGAGCCTCCAGTATTTGGGCTGAGTGTGCATTTTTTGCCCAATTATAAGGGAATGATGGTGGCTGTCCAAAATTGATATGGGCTTTTGATCTCTTGGACTGGGTGTGTCAAATTAGGCCCAAACACTTATATCAATACTTTCCCTTTATTTCACAATTCATTTCCCGACCTTTTTATCAACTTTCTGATAAATTGATTCTCAACTATACTTAAAATATATATGCCACAATCTAATAAAAACCAAGGGCCATAATTCATCATTTTTAGCTACTGGGTACATTAGCAATCTATAAACAACTATCTATACTCAATCCATAACAGGACCCAGATAACTCATTCTCGTTAGGACTCGCTTACAACGTCATTTAAACACTTCTCAAAGGATATAATCGCTCGAAGACTCACGGTCAACCAGGGGTCAAACCGCCAAACTTGGTCAATCGGGTCTGCAGGGACCCACGACCTTCGATCACGGTTCCGGGAGTCCCTATAGGTTCAACGCACTCTTCTGAACCTACCCTGCAAGTTCGGTCCAAATTGAACGGTCAGATGGATCACGATCGCATGATCGGATGACTACAATTTATCTTTCCCTAGGGTTCACGATTTCAGAATATCTGTGACTCCGATCCACGATCCATCGAATCCTATATGATCCTGGAATTGTCTAGATCAACATATATGAAATTAACTACGATCCAATGGTTCAAACGTATCGAACCCGAAAATCACACAATAGGCGAGATCCGTTCAGGGTTCAAACATTAACCAAATTGGAATCCGAAAGTACCTAAACGCTCGTGGCAACTAGAGAATAATTTTAGAATAGAAAGTAGCTCTACCATGCTGCCCATGCGCCGCCACATGCGCTGGCAAATAAGCACGTGGGTGGCTTGATAAATTTCTGGCGGCTGGAAAAACTCCAAACAACCAACCAAGCTTCCTACCCTAGGTGTAAAACCTCGTTTGGAGACACTTTTGTTATTAAGCATACCCCGAAAAATGGCCGGAATCGAGCTTGCAAAATCGGCGAAACTTGAGGTTGAAATTTAACCCACATAAGCTAGAAATTTCTCAAATCCTACCCAACCATCAACTAGATCATGAAAAATAGGTGGAAATTCATACCTTATTCGTCCAATTTGGCGCCTGGAGAAGAGAGAAAGAGTCGGCGAAAATCACAAAACGACGACACGAACCAGTAGCTTTCTATGTTTTAAGAACTACTTGACGATGGGGATGGTTTGGTTAGGTAGTTGGGGTGACGGCAATCCTTCCTGGGCAGGTTCGGTGGTCGGGGTGAGGTTTGGCGGTGGCTAGAAGGAGGGAGACGATCGATAAAACCAGAGGAGGGGGGGTTTTGATATGGCAAATTACCATTTTGCCCCTCAATGTAATTTAATCGTATTTTCTTCATTAAACCTCCGATTCCAGTCCACTACGTATCTATAGACTCGTTTCGACACGATCTACGCAATGGCATAAGTGAATTTCCCAAATTCATTCCCGGTCAAGAAGTCAATATTTTCCCCAATAATTTATTCTAGGGGCAAAATTGTCTTTTTCCAAAAATTAATTAATAATTAATAAAGGATTGGGTTGTTACTAGGGTTGGCAATGGGTCGTGTCGTGTCGGGATAATAAACGTGTCAAGAATGCTCAACCCGAACCCAACCCATTTAATAAACATGTCGTGTCGGGTTCGGATCGTCTTTTATCGTGCGGGTTTCGAGTCGTGTAACGGGTTCATAAATAATAACATGCATGTTACAAAACTCACAACTGAAAAAATTTAAATAAAAAAAACGGAGAGAGGAGAGAAAATATAAGGAAAAGAAAGAAAAAAAAAGATAGAGAGAGGAGAGAAGAGAGAAGGAAAAGAAAAAAAAATAGAGACAGAGAGAGAGGAGAGAAGAGAGAAGGAAAGAAATAAAAAAGAGAGGAGAGAAAACTAAAGAGAAGGAAAAGAAAGAAAAAAAAGGAGAGAAGAGAGAAGGAAAAGAAAGAAAAAAAGACAAGAGAAGATAGATGGAAAACAAAAGAAGAAAAAGAAATATTATAAATATCAAAAGGCATAGTATATAATCACAAAGTTATATGTAGCATGGTGGATAAAGTGTTGGAGAGGAATGAGGGTGGGAGGTTCGAAACCCCTTTGTGTGCATGTTGAACTCTACATTTCTCTTCATTTTTCAAGGTTGGCATGTATTAAACAGGTTGACGACCCATGACACGACTCGCTTAATAAACGGGTTAGACAGGTATTATAGCGGGTTAGCGGGTTGACCGAAACCCACCCGTTTATTAAACGGGTCAGAACGGGTTGGTTCGGCAATTTATTAAACCCATCCTAGTTGTTACAGTACCATTGCAAGTAAAACTGGAAACAATTCATTAGATGCCAAAATAATTCAATTTATTGAACCATTGTGTTGAAATATTGAACAACTATTATGGATTATGGTCGAATTTTCCAGATATCATAGAATTTTTTGTTAAAATGTCCTATGCTAAGGACGAGTCATTTATTTTATTTAAAATTAGAAATTGAATTAAATAAATATTAAAATATTAAAATAAAAGCTCAAAAAGTCCGGGAGGTGAAAAGGAAAAGAAGAAAGGAGAAAATGGGATATAAAATTACAAAATTGCCCATATTCTTAACGGGTTCACACGACACAACCTTTTAAGTAGGGGTGTTCACGGTTCGATAACGGTGGCTTGGAAGAGTTGCCGACCACCGAACCGGAGTACATCGGCATAGCTATTTTGGAGACTGCCACCGCGCTGAGGAGATGTAAGACCGACTACAATTGGCATGCCGAGAAGTTGGTGCGGTGCGGTTTGGTTCGGCTAGCATCGATGGTAGAGGATTGAACTGAGATTGAGGGCTTGAAGACCACTTTGTGGGGAAAAAGAAGAAGATGCAACCAGTGGTGGGAGGAAGAAGAAAGAAGAAAAAATGGAGAGAGAACAGAAGAAAACGGTTGGGAGAAGAAGAATAGGAAAAGGAGAGTTCGTGGGGGCAGGGAAACCTAACTTTTTTTAAAATATTTTTTTAATTCTTTAAGAGTGTAATAAATATTACAATCATACATACATTTCACAAGAAAGACGCATCAATCTAGTGGAATTTGGGCCTTGTGTCTGCACTCTCAACAGAGTTCAGCTCCTCCATCAGTGCACTTTCTTCGAATTTTTAGACAATTTACATGGAAGCGGTTTGGTTTGGGTTTTGACGGTTTAAAAAAATTCAAACCGGTTCAAATCGGTTCACTATCGGGTCGGCCAATTCTATCTGCCGATTTTAATAATTTTATTTAAAAAACTAGACCAACCCACCAAAACCGGTCCGGTTTGGCCGGTTCGATATAAATGACCCCCTACTTTTAAGCCCCTACTGGAATGACTGGAATACTTATTTTTTGTGTGCGAATTCGTGTCTTTTTAAACGAATTTGTGTACAATATTGCCACTGCCAGGTCATGTCGGGTTGGGTGTTAACCCGGCTTCATTGAAATCGCGGTCCGGCCCGGTTCCTCAATGCCCGTGTATGATGTATGGGTCAAAGTTCAGCATTCGGTTTCATGCATTGTTCACTCTCTCTGCTACCGCTCGCAATATACAGTGAGAAGAAGGACAAAAAAAGCTTTCAAGGCAATGGAGGTACCTGCAGCTCCAGCAACTAATGGGAACGAAAACAAGGGCCTAAAAACCCTAATTTCGCTGTACTCCAGCTGTCTCTGGAACCGAGTAGTGGGCTTCGTCCCCTCTTCTGATTCCAATTTTCTCGGGAAAATTCCAATTTATTTTCGTGGCAGATCACGGAAACGCCGAGCATGTCTTCCCCTACCGCTGCCTTCTAATTCACTGCAATACTCTCCGTACGCTTCTCTCTGTCATTACTCTTTGTTTTGTTGTCAATTTTTAAGCCGTCTTTGGCTGCCAACGAAACTGACGGAGGGGGAATATTTATATTTTTTTCCTTTTGTTGAAGTTATGAATTTTCTGCTTCTGTTTGCTGCAGAGATAGTGTATGCATGCATATATACAATTGAGAATCGATGGCATGGTTAATACCTTCTTTATGGCCTGTCCCTTGCTTTTTATGATGTTTTATTGGTTGCGAAACGTGGATTCATTTAAGAACAATGAAAATTAGCTCAGTTTTGTGAAATGCACTTTTTGATGTTACATATGAAGTTTACTTGTTATATTGGTTGGTGTTTTGATGCGCGTGGAAATTGTAGGTTTTTGAGTGTTTGTATTATTATATTTATACACATAAAGACATAATCATTTTTCAATGTTTAACAATTTCTGTGGTAGCTCTTATGCTACATATTAACTGTGTGTGAATTGTGCTAGACGGGTGAATAGGACACACTAGGACTATTTGAAGAATCTTTCCGGTTATGCTTGGTTGATTTTATGTGCTAGAACTACCTCTTATGACTGCTTCATTTAACATGGTTGAAAAATTAAAACCCTAAATAATTTCTTGGTGCTCAGCCTAATTAAATTGCTAAGTCAGTCTGAGTTCAGCTATTTAGGCCTATGGATTGTAAATTGCATAAAAATTGAATTACACTAGGTCACTCAACCGTAGCTAACAGTAAACGGCACAACATTTCAACACCACAAATTTAGACATGCACTGCAGAACATAGCATTTAGGTGGTCCAGTCCATTGCTTATGTCAACCCCAAACCCTTTGGGTTGAATTTGCTAATCCTCTAAGGCAATAACATGGTTTTGGTTTACTTCAAACCTCACAACCTTTTTGGCCATTTTTGTTTTTTCTGAAGGATGAGAGTCTGAGGTTTATGGTAGAGTTTTTTGTTATTATTATTATTTTTTTGCCAATTCTAAGTTAGGTTTTTAACAAATATAGTTTTGCAACATGTCATATTACAAATTGTGGGGCCTTTAGATGCGTGGTCCTGTGCATTTGCACCTAAACCACATGTAATAGCCATCAATTCACATTGGTGTCATCCAAGTTTACGGAGAACTCATTTACTGTTATTATTAATAATTTTTTTTTTCAAATTGGATTGCTGTTGTATGTCCATGCCTGCTGGTGTTGCTTTGGTTACAGTTTGTAGTTCCTTTGGTGTAGGTAGATGATGGTTATGGGTTTTGTTTTGTTTTTCATTTTGAGGGAAATGTTTTCCTTAGTGCCGCACAATGGCTTTTTGTTAATAAAGTCTTGTTTAGCATTAATAAAAATTATAAAAAAAAGTTTGCAGCCGCCTCGCAGTTGGCCCTCGTACTGAAACATGAAGCTTCAGTCAATGTCTGGCAATAATCATCGCCTTATTTATGATTCAAAATTCTTTTGATCATCCATATCATACTTAGTTGCCACACGAGAATTCCATTTTTTATGTGCTATTAGATCTTGTTAGATGAAAACTGTAAAAGTTTGGTTCTTTAATATGCAGGGTAACAACAGAGGCATCTAGAGTTTGTGATGTTCTACATGATATTTTGGAGCACATCTTCTCCAATCTGCATAATATCCAGAAGAACATGCAGTTTTGGCAATCTAGGGCTGAGGTGAGAAATTTGTTATATTTTAATGAGCAACACAACTTTAGATTCTACTCTTGGTAGATTACTTGTCCACTTCACTGTACAGCGCTTCTTATGAAATAAAATTTAATCTTTTCATTGAAAAAAAGAGCTAGAAACAATGTTGAATAAGTACTATCTGGAAAGCAAAAGGAAAAAGATAAAAAGTCAAACCAAATGGTTTGATCTTTTGGATGTGTTTCGATGTAGGTTATGATACCTGTCATTATTTTTTATATTTCATGGTGTATGGTATTTTTTTCATTTATCTATTATATTTATTTATGTGTGTGTTTATGCTGGCTGTGTTTTTGAAGTATCCATACACACAGCTATAGATGTTATATACAAATAATACAAACAGACATTTCTGATTTCAGGGATCAAATGCTCAAAAAGTTAAATTTATGGTGCTTGAAAGAGGGCCACAAGCTTTTATTGAAGGAACAATTCAGCTGATACATGGATGCGTTGCTGAAGGTTCTTCTATAAAGAATATATGCCTCTCTGCATCTGCTCACATATCTGAAAGGATAGCTGTATTAACTAACTTAAGATGTTCCCTTGCCACATTTTTGGCCGAGGTTTGCTTTACCTTGTTAATGTATCATTTAATTTGAATATGGTCTCTAAACCCTGTCAGGAAAACTGCAGATTCTTACTTATTGTTTTCTTTTAAACATGTATATGTCGGAATATGATTTATGTCAATGGCCGTTTGTATAGGTTTACATGGAAATTGACAGGTTCGGCGAGGAGTTACTGAGAGATCCAGAGAATTCATTGCCCTCCTTATTAATTAGGATTAATGGCTTATTCTTCAAACTAGAGGCATCTGTTGGGCATCTGCATGCAATGCGGCAGGTAGCTTTTTGAACATCCTAGCTAAAGATTTTGTTGCAGTGGTAGTCTGACTTCTAAAATTATTTTACCATCTGGAATTCCAAAAGAAAGAAAAACAAGAAGGATGAAAAGACTATTGTAATATGTGAATTCAATTACCGTGCAGTGTGATTCGTCTGTCGAGGGCAGCTACTCAGTCCCGCTACTATTTGAGAAACTACCGGAGATAAATCAAGAAGGATCCCAGTGGACAGACTGTGAAATTAGGGATGCTATTAATCTGGTTTACCAAAATCTGGAGAAGCTGGATTCGTACTTGTCTTATATTGTAAGATCTTCTTCCATAATTTTGTTTTATCCAATTAAGTAACATTAGATTTTATTGGATAATAAATTAAAACTTGTACCTTTAACATCCTGAAGAAGTGTACAAGAGAAGATAGGTGACATGACTATCCAGCTTACTGCAGCAAACAAACCTTTCCATTTTGTTTCAATTTTTTCTTTTCCTTCTGGTTCTTTATACTCTTTTTCTTTATTTTTTATTTTTGAGTTAGGTTGCAAAACATCGGAAACCAAGGAAAGTGACTCAATATTGGATCCGTTATACTTGTGGCGTGGTTGGCCTCTCAGTTTGTTCTATGTGGCTTATAGGACATAGTCGTCTGATGGGAAGCCCTGACATTGATAATTGGCTTCGTGAAGCGAGGGATTCAACCATCAGCTTCTTTAGCGATCATGTAGAGCAACCGGTATATTTATCCGACTTGTATCTTGCTTTTTGTTGCTATTGCTCTAAAAAATGTGTTATTTTCTTTGATTGGAAATGAAGGAAGCTATGGTGCCTTGCAACTTGCTTTGCTTTAGAAATTAACCTTGTTAAAAATCTCTTAGATGTTTAAATTTGCTTTGGGCATCTGTTTCTCCTTATTGTAGGAACACTACTGTTTCTGATGTTATTCTAGAGTGGAAAGCTGTAGTGTCATGAATATTTTTAGTTTGATAAACTAGATGTTGCCTGAATTAAATGTTCTCTAATCTATTCATGGTGGATTGCTTGTCCGTTTTACTGTACAGTGTCTCTTTTGAAATAAAATTTCGTCTTTTTGTTTTAAAAAAATAGCTGACATCTCATGATTAAAAGCTGACACTCAATTTTCACCGCAAACTTTGTGCATATTTATAGAACAGCTGAATATGTTAATGACCGAGTTATATTTTGACTCAATTTCCCCAGCTTCTGTCAATTAGAGATGAACTTTTTGAGACATTTAGGAAAAGGCACAGAGGAATGATGGATCTTGAAGAAGTGCAACTAACTTCTAACTCTCTACACAGGTTAATGTTCTTATCTCCCACTTCAATTCAAACTTATGTTTACGTGAACCTTGGATGGTAAATGTTATTCATGCAATTCATCTTTCTAAAATCACAAAAGTTGTCAGCATGAAGCTTGTGACTTATCAAGTTTTATATCAGTGGTTGGCAGTTTTCTCATTTTTTAGTGGAAGAAGTGGACGTTCAATTCATAACCTGAAATCTTTAGCCCAGATAAAAATGTAATCACTGTTGGGGTTGTGTATATTGAATAATGTGCATATTCAATATCCCAAATTTCTTTTTTTTCCCTTGGAGTTGGATCACTTTTCTTTTTGTGTTTTATGATAAGAAACATTAATCTTTATTGACAATAAAACACTACAACAAAAGTGAACAAGGAGTCCACTTCTAAAAGAAAACTAAGCATACTGACACTTCAATCCTAGGGGAAAACCCCAAAACAAAGACAGAATTCCAAAGAACTACAAAACATATGCTAAATTATGCCTTCCAATCTGAAAAAATGACAGAAAAAGATAACTCCCTAACTCTGAAGCTACAGATGCCCAAAAAGACGCCAAAAAACACTTCGGATCCCATAAGCACATCTCCCTAGAACTACACCTCCTTTTCTTTCCACCAAAAAAACTTCAAGCACAATAGTGCATTACACGATCCCGGAATGGACCAGCTTAAACCTGTCTTCTCACACAAGAAGCCACTGGAATGCACCAGCAAGGAAGTGTTTTCTTTTCTGAAGATATGTACTGGGTTTGCTGTTATCCTTTTTATTTTATTTTTATATCAATTGTTTTCATAAAAGGTAGAAGGGAATAATACTATATCCTACAATATACAAACAAAACTTTTGCCTTTGGAAATCACTAGTTTTGTGTCTCATTGATTTATCATTTATCATGTAGAACATTTAAAGTTGGTTTGTTTATCCTCTGACAGAAAAACGGATTTTGGTTTTCCATTGATGTTTTGCTCAAAGGTGTCATTTCCTTATATTTTAAATCTTACATTTCTATCTGCTTGATTTGCAGAATGTTGTTAGCTTTCAGTGAGCAGACGAAAGGTCAAAAGTTCCCAGAGAATGCACCGGATCAGGAAATGCTTGAAATAGTTATGGCCAGGTGGGTATTTCTATTCTGTTTGAATGTAGTTGCTTCTAGCAATATTTGGCGTCTGAGCCTCTCATTTGTTTTTTCTGCTATAAAATTTGGAATAATTTGATTACTTATGATTGAACCGTAGGATGCTATGGCCACCTTTATTGTTTGTTTGTTGAAGTTCATATGAATAGATCAATTATGTGGATTGGATGCTGTATTCAACTAAAAAGTCCACTTTAATTATACATAGTAATATAATCTAATCTATGAATTTGGTTGTCTTATTTTCAATTGTATTTGAGTTTGCGAAATTCCAGCTAAGCCTAAACCACTACTCTGCCTGGTGTGGAAAAGAATAGTGTAGAAACTCATTTATTATTTTGATTACAATCCATATGTTTCACCATTTGTATAATGTATAGTAGAGCTTTTCAGTCACTGGTAAGTTTTTTCTTTGGACATCTTATCCTTATTTAATTGCACAACATTCAAGTTTCCTTAAAAAAATAAAAATAAAAATAAAAATAAAATAAATAAATAAAAAAGGAAAAAAGGAAAAAAAATAAAAAAAATAAAAAATACATTCATGAAATTGAACCTTTGATTCTTGTGGGTGTATGCTTCTTGCAATGGATTTTCGATTTTTCTTGCCTGAAGAGAACTTGGAAGTGCTAGAGGTGGGAGCTGAATGTGCTTAGTGGCTTGGAGGAGGGAAATGTGCAGGGGGAGTGAGAAAGAAGGGGGAGATAAGAAAGAGAAAGAAGAGACAGAAGTAGAAGGCCATAGTCTAATGACATCCAAAAAAGTGAGCATGTGCCCCACGTGCTCCATTTTTACTGTAAATTGAGCATATTTGACAGCAGGAACCATTTAAACACATGAAATGAAGTTTAGAGGGCAAAGTGGGTCAAATTGATATTAAGGGACCAAAGTGGGATGCAGGCGAAGGTCCACAGGGGCATTGCTAAGGATTTTCCCTTTATAGAATATGTCAACGGAAATGATGGTAAAATTTTCAAAAACAACGGAATTGATATAATAACAAAGAACTTCATACGAGACAATAGGAACTGCTAACCTAGGTAATAATGAAGAATTTGGAGCCACAAGGAGATCGTGACAAGGGGAGATACATTTCTATGCACTTCGGTAGTTGATGTTTTGTGTTGGTTGGTTGAAAGAGCAAAGGAGGGCTGACAATAGGAATGCTAAGAGTATAAATTTCTCCTTTGCAAATTTGCAGATAGCACAATCTCTTTTCTCTGGTGTCGAGGGTGATGGAAGTGTTTATTGCTATATCTGGTTTGAAGATTAATAGAGCCAAGTGCTCAATTGCAGGGATACACATTGAAGAAGGAGAGGTTGAAGAGCTGGCATTGGCATTGGGATGTGAGGTGGGAAGGTGGCCTGTAAAGCATTTGGGGTTGCCCATTGGAGGGAATTCAAGAGAAGTAAATTTTTGGAGCACTGTAGTGGAAAAAGTGGAGAGAAGACTAGAGATTGGAGGGTTTCAATGGGGGAGGTTGACATTAATCCAATCAGTGTTGATCAGTTTTGCAATCTATTATCTATCCGTTGTTAAGATTCCTTGTAGTCTGGCAAAGAGATTGGAGGGTTTAATGAGCAATTTTTAGTGGGAAGGGGTGGAAGGAAATAAGAAACTTGGTAAGATTGGATCTGGTGACACAATTTAAGGAAAATAATAATTAGTGGTGGGAATTTTGGTAAAGAGAATGAAGCTTTGCTTGAGAAGTGGTTTTGAGATGCCAGACAGAGACAAATTTCCTTTGGTAAACTATAATTAGGAATAAGTATTGAATGCATGAAATTGGATGTGATCCCAAGATTGTGGCTAGAGGCTCAAGTGGATGCCCATGGACATCATCTCTAAAAGGCTGATTGCTGTCATTTGTTGTCAGTTTAATTTGTCACTAAAAAGCATTAAATTTTCATGTCAACATGTGATTTTATTTAAAATAGAATTGATTAAAGTTTCTGTTAAGGAATACTGTTGTTTACTCGACTTATTTTTTGAAGAAAAGAAAACTGTTAAACACACATGACAAGTACTGAAGTCTTGTTCTGATTTCCTATGTTTATATTTCTTTAGCAAATTCCATATCTTCAGAAGAAAATAATTGAGTTTGTTCAGTTTCTGAATGTATAGGTACGAAAAGGAACTTACACATCCTATTACAAACCTTCTTAACGGAGAGCTGGCTCGTGCTATGCTGATTCAGGTAGTTTCTCTATTACCTATAAGTAAAGTTACCACTGTTTATATTATTTCTCATGTTACAAATGCCTGGTGCCACACAGGTTCAGAAGCTAAAGCTGGATATTGAAACGTGAGTTTCTGATCATGCTGTCTCTGGTCAATAAGCGAGTTTTTAAGATACTCTATCGTATTTCATATTTCAGATACTAAAGATGATCTTATGAACAGGGCGATGCTTGAACTCAACCAGATTTTGAGGGCAAATGAGATCAATTTTGCTATTCTAGCTGCGTTACCGGCATTCTTCCTCTCCCTCGTTCTGATAATGTTAGTGCGTGCATGGTTCAAACAGGTAGGAGAGCTCTCTAAAGCCTTATTTATTTATTTATTTATTTATTTATAAATTTTAAATTTTTAAAATTATAAAAAATAAAAAAATAAAAAATAAAAAATAAAAACTATTGAAGGCAGCATCAGAACATAGCCTAACTGAAAAGCTTTCTAAAACACCTATAATTCACTTTTCTTCACAAAACTTCATTTTTGTCTCTGACATTCCTAATTCGGATGTTAAATTGTAATTTAGAAGTTTTAACTATTTAATTACAGGTGCATTCTTCATAGCATGTGCCAGATGGACTTTATGAAATAATATGAAAGCTAAAATCATCTGAAAATATTTAATTTTGTAATCCTGCGTAATGCATTTCAAATTATAATTATAACAAACGTATTCTTCTTCTCCCATTTGTATTAGTTGCTTAGTCTCATTTCTACTTTTGCAAATCAGGATACTAGAGCAGAAGGAAGGGGAAGAATTGCTCGGCTTCAGAGGAGGTTGCTTGTTGTGGAGGTTGAGAAAAAGATTATGCAGTATCGTACGTTTGTTGATCAAGGGATGGTGAGAGTTCAATTCTAAGCATCTCTTTTCTATTTTTCCTTGATGAAGAAAATTTTAATAGAAGAGCACCCAATATAGAACTTTAACCAAATATAGAACTTTACACAAATAAAATATAGAAAGGGGCAACATTTTTGTAGCATACAGTTCTCAAATGGAATTCATTTGTAACAGAGGAATTAGTTTCAACTGTTGTTTTTACTCATGCAATTTGGGATTATATGCATTAAGAAGAATTGCAAGGGTATACAGTATTGGCTGTCTTAAATTTTTTTTGTTTGAACTTATGCATGATATTGCATATTGAAGAAAATAAATAAGTAGTTTCCAAAAGATTCATGAACTCATAGAGAGTCATAAGGTGTAGATCTAACTGTCAACAAATCAAATAAGGAATAACAAAGTTACAAATATATATATATATATATATATATATATACCCTTCTATTGAGGGATCCCTCAAATAATTTTATTTGAGGGACGCCCATTAGGGTACTCTACAATTTTTTTCCCAATGATCCAAACCATCCATTTTTTAGGTATTCATTCATAGATCATCCTTACAAAAAATTAGACAAATCAGAAACCGTTTCGACATCCAATTGTGTTTTACAAAATCAATGAACACGGTGCTTCAAGAAAGTACTAAAATTTCAATAACTCAATTGAGTGGTCAAATGATATCGGATTCAAGTGATTTTTTGTAGAGATGATCTTTGAATGAGTATCTACAAAATAGACGGTTTGGATTAGTGAAATACAATCCGGAGTGGGGCCTACAAGGGGTGTCCCTCAAATAAGCTTATTTGAGGGATCCCTCAATGGAAGCTCTCTGTATATATATATATATATATAAAATAAGTCCCCAGAACCAGCATAGAAGAGATAGTTATCACCAAACCTATCCTGATAGTGATTGCCGCCAGAAAATCTTTAGTGAATGGAAAGATTACATGCGGTCAGCCAAAGTTGAAATTTTCTACCTTGATTTTATTGAAAGCCGTTATATGACTAGCGAGTTAAAAACTTCCCAGTTAGCCATTTGGCAAGATAACGTTGCTTAAAAAAAGGTGGTGACTCTCCTTATTTATTTGGAATCTGATGTATTTACCTTATCAGTGTTTATAAGCTCTTTTCTTCTTCTGTTTTTCTCTTTCTTTTTGTAATATATATATATATATATATATATATATTTTGTTTGTTCTTGGATTGATGGTAAAATAATGTAATAATTTTAAATGAAAATCAATCTGGTACCTCATACACATACTTATTTTCTGGAAAAGTTTCACATTGACGTGTGACACACTTAGCTACAGCCTGAGTCACCTTTGTCATATTTTTTGAGTGGTATAAGTGACACACACTCGGTGGTGCAATAAACTAGTGTCATGTTTTGGACCACTCAGAAATGCAAACCATCTTGTCACGGCTAACTGTGGAGGACTATTATTCCTAATAGCTGCCTCCCTCAACCTTGGTCAATACTTACTGCTGGATTTCATGTTTACTTGTACCTCTTTTGACTGCATATGATGTCTTTAAAATATATATATATGTATATATATATATATATATATATATATTTGTCTGATATGATACTTCTTTTGGATGCTTAAAAAGAATTGACTTGATTTACTTTGAAAGTCTGCCTAAAAAAACGTATCAAGTTGTTGTGTATTTTTAATCAAGAAAGCCACACATGATTATGATTTCATTAAATTCATTTATATATATGGTTACTTTTCCAGCAAACATACACTCATATATAGATTAATATCTATGTAAATCAGCAGATATAATTTACTGGCACGTCATGCCTGCATTTTTAGAAGTTGACGTGTCTTCAGTTCATGTCTACATCAACATACGACATGAGTGTCTAGAAGTCAATAGGTGTATCTTGACTATATTTGGCAGTGTCCATGTCTAATGCAGGAGGTGGGGATGGTGGTGAGGTGGATGAATGTCCTCAGCAGGAGATGGTGTTGATGCTGATGGCACAACCTTACTACCATGACATGACAATGTTATGAGTTTCTATGGATGTGGAGGCAACTTTGTGGTGATGCAGATGTGGAACTAGGGGGTGTGGTTACATAATGCAACCTCACTCTTGGGAAACATGTATTCTGTATGGAGTGTGACACCATAGCTCCTTACCTGTTGTCTTTTTGGAAATCTTATCCCTACCAAGTTGTTTAGGATGGCCTCCCACTCTCCATGGCCTGTGATTGATGTAGGACATGGGTGAATCAAACTAATTCTAGGAAAGAAATCCAAAACCAAATAGAAAAGGAAATCAAATCTAAGTCTAATAAGATAAGTAAACCAAATCCTAGTCAAACAAGAAATCTATAGAAAACTTAGAAAACAAATTAAAAACGCAAAAATCATCCATTGCTCCAAAATTGCAGGATTGGAAGACCCAATTAAATAATTTCCTCTTCCATTCAACCTCCACCAGCTTATTTTCTTTTACATATTATTTTCTATATTTTCTTTTTCAAGTGAAAATATTTTTGTTTTGATCATTTTTATTTAATCTTAGTGAGCACAATGATTCTTGTTTTGTGATTAATTCTGATCCTAAGATTGACTTTTGTTTTTATTTTTCCTTGTTAGACATTTTTTGCCTGTGGTTTGTTTCTAAATCAGGGTTGTTGTTTGATCTGTATTTTTCATTGGTAATAATTATTTAATTTTGCAAATAACTTGAATGTTAACTTTATCTTTTTCCTAATATTATTAATCGCAGTGAGGTGGAGCGAATTGAGCTTTAAAATTTTAGACACATTTTGGGGTTAGAGTATGAAATGTTCCAACAGGGAGGGTAGGCCCCAAGATTGGTCGGGTGTTGGAGAAGGATAAATGAGCTGTTGCTATATTTGGCCGCATGATTATTTATTCATTCGCATGTTTCGTATATATTCTTTCTGATATCAACTTATTCCAGAATCATTATTGTTCCCCAATGATCTTAACTTTGTATTATTTTATGCTCTTCTGTTACTTTTCTTGAGATTCTGAAGAAACAAAACTGTGTTAAATTTTTTTATTTGTTGGAGAAAAAGAGGAAAATAAAGAATATGTCATCGACCCCAACTTAGTCTTGATACGTTTTTCACTTTACAGGAGAAAGATGCGCAGTGTGTGTACGGATTGCTGTTGTATAGTCTGGATCGCCTATACCATGCTGTCGAGAGACATGCAAAAGCAACCGGTGAATGGCAGTGGTTAGTTTCAGATCGCCATATTTACATACTATTACTGTATTTTAATGCTGTAATTTCTTGTGCTTTTTGATGAAAATCTTTGTTGCTTATTAATAGCTTGCTTGAGGGGTTGGGGGATTATTTTAAAGTAATTTTATTTGGAAAAATAGCTTACTTGTTATATCATGAAACAGGTTGAGTCAAGATATAATTGATTTGGGGAAGCCCAGCCTTCAAACTGAATATAAACTCAGAGTGACCTCACGCTTGGAACGAGTGTATGACTGTCTGCTTCCTTCATTGAAACGCCAGTAGGAATCTTTCCTGTCCTTTTCCTCTGTAAATTGCACATTAGAAAATTTTGTGAACAAAATGATTATAGTTCTTTTTTCCTTTTTCTTTCTTCAATGACTAAAGTAGCAACATACATTAATTTTCAATGACTAGAAGATACTTGAGTAACAATATTTGTTTTGCTCTCTTTTTTGTGGCTTTGATTTTTTTTTTTTTTTTTTTTTTTTTTTTCGGACAAAGCTTTGAATTTGGCATGGTAACCTTGTTTTTCATTTGTGGTTAATGCCAATTGACATGGTAAATCAGTTTTATTTTGCGTCACATCAAAGCACAGTTGACAATCAATTCATTAGTGGTTGATTGACAACAACACTGTAGTAGAGGGTTTACTTATTTTGGCACCAGAACGTAGAGAATATAACTAGTGATAACTGCCATTTTGCCCCACCGAACTATTATGATGGTGTGTCAATTTTACCTCGCACATTCTGTTAGAGCAGTCCACTGCAGAAGCCCAGCTCGGGCAAGGCCCAAGTCTCACTAACGGAAGGGGCAAATTGTAAGGTTTCCGTGACGTTGAGTATGTATTGGTAAATGTCCTCAAAATCGGGTATGAACTCATAAATGACCCTATAGGTTGGGAGGTTTTTTGTAGTTTGTTCGTAAAGTTAATCCCATGTGAATAGTAATTGCACTTGGGTTGTTATGACAATGGGTGGAAAAGGAACAAAAATATTGCTAGGGCATATATTATTAATGTGAACAGTAACCATCCTTACTTGCCTTTTCTCTTTGCCATGGCAAATGGGTGGAAGTGTTCTTAGGATCCAACAATTTACTGTTGACACCCAACTTTTTACCCAATTGGCGAGTTTGCAGAGGGAGGGGAAGGGATGGTTGTTAGCCATGTTGGGGTGCAGAAAAACTTGTGTGAACACGTGCTATCATCAGCTAGTTATGTTATGTCAAGTGAAAAAGTTATTACGCATGGCATGACGTGATTGGTCGAGGATAACAAAATAATGTTGTTCCCATTGCACAGAAGTGTTTCTCGTCAAGGTGTCATCCGCACCTGGGTTGGGTCTACTAGAGCGCGTGTATGTGGCATTGGTGTGGGGTCGGGTGGGTGTTTGTGTTTTGATCTTTTTCTTATTA
Organism: Prunus mume; assembly: GCF_029339155.1. NCBI lineage: Eukaryota > Viridiplantae > Streptophyta > Magnoliopsida > Rosales > Rosaceae > Prunus > Prunus mume. The sequence continues at coordinate 28,832,842 of NC_142700.1, forward strand.
TATTTTATTCAATGGTAAAATGAGTTGAGTACAAAAAAAAAAAAAAAAAAAAAAAAAAGAATGGGTAAATTTGATTTTAGTACTCTGAACTTCACAAAGTTTCAACCTTTACTACCGAATTTTTTATTTTTTTTTGGTGTCAACTTCATACTCGAACTTCGGTTTCCTTTCACTTTTATGCATCCGTGAGTTTTCCCATCAAGAAGTTTGTAAACTTATGATATTGTTGTAGATGAGAGTCATGAGACCACAAAAAATAATAAAACATGTCATTAAAAAACTATGAACCTTTAAACAAAAATTTAAAAGTAGGAAAAATCTCTCCATCTTCCTCTCTGTTGTCCTTACTCTCTCTTTGAATACTTTTTTTTTTCCCAGCTGAGGTTCGAGTTGAGCTTGGGTGTTCGGCGGGGAGAACCGTGGTGGGGCTCAACTGGACTCAAAGACGAAGAGAGCGAAGAGAAGGAAAGAGGGAGAGATGTTTTTAAATAATAATAATAATAATAATAAACTTTTAAACTTTAATTTTAAATTAATTTTTATCGTTACATGCGGCATAATATGAGTGAGTCCACATTGCTCATTCATTCCATGTCACAATTTAACAGACCTCTTGATGATAAGACTAATAGTGGATATGAATGTGGTAGGAAACCAAAGTTTTGGTACAAAGTTGATATTAAAAATAATTTATATTCACATTCGATTAAAGAGTATTGGAAAAAAGAAAAAAGTATCATATTTTATTGTAACTCCAACTAAATGGGTTCTCTAACACATTCTACTTAGCTTTTCACAACCATGATATATTGTTCAACGTCACTCATGGTTTGTGAAAGGTTTTGTCCAACGTGATGTCACTGATCTAGACCAAGGTTGTACTCTTTTTTCCTTCACTAAGGTTTTGTCCCACTGGGTTTTCCTAGCAAAGGTTTTAATGAGACAACTAAGTCATTGTATGGTGGACATCCAAGGAGAAATGTTGTAAATACATGAGTTGGTGGATGACCACCATACCTCTTAGTTTTTGGATTCTACGTAACCTATGCACTAAATATTTGTAATTAGTGCTTATAACGTATAGGGTTAATTTCAGTTTGGTACCCCGTAGTTGTACCCTTAAGGCATATTAGTACCTATCTTTTTAATGTTAACAGTAATGTACCCCAAATTTAAAAAATCGTTTCAATGTGGTTCATGTTGGAGCAAGATTTCTTTCAAGAAGAAACACCTCCACAATTTATTGACTGAGGTTTCCACGCTTCCTTGGTTGAAAGAGAACTTCGGATTACGTTACCGAGGTCGAATGGTGGAAATGGGGTGAGTACATGCAAAAGTCACTCCAACGCTCAAGTCAGTGTTTGTGCAGCGTACTCTTAGTGTTCGATTGAATTTCTCATACCTTTGCTGGAGGTCTAGCCGGGTTTTTATAGCACTTCGAGTTCTTGGGTTTAGCCCCACTTCCCTAGCTTTGCGCATCCCGTCATCCACTTCATGGTAATGGGATCAGATGACCGATTTGTGTCTCCCTTGCTCTGCACTTCTCTAGTGGGAGGGAAGTTCGATCATCCCACGTCTTTTAGTTGTGGCATATGGGTTAAGCCATGACACGTGAGATTTGGTCCCCACAATTCCGATGTTAGGTTGAGCATCAAAAAATCAGTTAAGTGATGACGTGGCACACGTGGGACCTATTGTTTTTACTTATGTGGACAAAAATAAAGTAAAAACAAAAATAAAAATAAAAGAAGAAAAAAAACCTCTTCATCTCCGTTTCTCGTTGCCCGCACCTTAGGCCTTACGGCTCCAAAGACCCCCGCCCACCCAGAATATGTTCCCCCTTCCCCATCCCCTTCCTCCTCGATGCCTCCACTTTTCTCCTTCATGCCATTTGCAGTCATCACCTCTCCCCCTCTACCTTGGAATGTCGTCACCGCCAATTCCTCTCCACCACGGCCACCCTCCACACAAATTCCCTCAGCCTACCCAACAAAATCAATTTCCCCCCCATGATTTGTTGCCGCAGAATCTCACCCCACAAGTTTTAAATCTTTATCAGCAAAGTTTTTATGCTTTTGAGCAATTATGGGTATGCACAAATCGTAGGTTTGTGAGAAAATCATAGGATGCAACCCACTCCATTGCAAATCAAGTTGACACAAATCACTTATTTGAGCAGTTTCTTCTAAATCGCTCAAGGCCACCACACAATCCAGATTCCAGGCACAAATCAGATAAGCTAACAGAAATCATCTTCCTTGAAATCCAACACAACAAGACCACCTCCTAGTGCGAACGACAACGAGGGTTGCTTTGGATTGAGAGAGAGAGAGAGAGAGAGAGAGAGAGAGAGAGAGAGATGTGTGGTTTAGGTTGGGTGGGGTTGAGGTTGGAGTGGTGGTTATGGTTTAGGTTAAAGTTGGGGGAGGAGGCGACAAGAGAGAAACGAAGATGAAGAGGTTTTTTCTCTTCTTTTATTTTTATTTTTGTATTTAATTCTTATTTTGTCCACATAAGCAAAAATAATAGGTCCCACGTGTGCCATGTCATCACCTAACGGCGGAACCACATTGCAGCGAATTTTCAAACTTAGGGTACGTTATTGTTAAAATTGAAAAGATAGGTACTAACATGTCTTAAGGGTACAACTACAGGGTACCAAACTGAAATTAACCATAACCTATATGTATATTGTAAATAATGGTATTCAATCTCCTAACCTGTAAGCCTATATATAGATGGCTCTACCAAATATGAAAGAAAAATATACATGGTGAAACTTTATCTTTAACACATCACTTCTCTCTACATTTTCTACCTTAGTTTTATAACACGTTGTTAGCACAACGCTCCCGTGGTATGTTTTCTTTCCCTGATTTCTTCATTTTATTATATAAGCTAGAGTCAATGTTAGAGTTTCTTTATACTCACCATCATATTTCACCATGCTTGTTTTAAAAAGCCAATGTTAGATATACCACATTTGCATACCACCTTATTTACAATATCTCTAATACAGGTGGAGCCCACCAATATGATGGCCAAACTCCATTAGAGAAGTGGTATACAAAGCGGTATATAAATGTATGATTAGCATTTTTGTTTTCTCAAATACATAAAAAAATATATATATATTATAAATGGAGAGAACGGTTCAAAAAGTCTTGGGAAATCAAAGGCCATTATTTTTACATTTTATATTGTTTTGAGGTCTTAGTTTGGTGGGACTATAGGTTAGAGCAACTCCAGCGGTTGCCTTTGCCTAGGCAGGAGTGAGCCCAAATTGCAGGTTGGCATTCCAACGGGCCTAAGTTGCCCGGGCAGCAGTTGGGTCCTAGCAAACTGGGCTAGCCTAAAGGCAAAAACAGCCTGATCACTCGAGTTCTTGACGTCACAATGAAAAAATTTAAAAAATTAAAAAAAATACTAAAAATTTCAGAATTTTTTAAATAAATATTTAGATTCACACCAAAACTTCATACAAATTCCTCTCGTCGTATCTCATATGAATAATAGTTGCCATGGCAATGGGTGGAAACACTACAAGCCTTTGCAAGGGATGTTACTATTCACATAAATAGTAACAGCCCTTGCTCTTTGCATTTGCATTGGAAAATGGGTGAAAGTGCTCTTAATGTTCCATATTCCAATGCAAAAGCATTTGCTACAAATCCCTTTTTTTTAATTGATATAATACAGCTATATGTATTATTCTCGTAAAATATGGTTTTCACAATTGAATGGGAAAAGTATTTTTTTTCAATAATACGTACTCGTATTATAAGCATAGTGTTGAGGCCCAAAAATCCAAGGTTGGGCCCAAATAAATTCTCGGCCCAACATAATGCCTTATTAAGAAAAAGACTCGGTTCGGAGCATGCAAAATTCCTCATTCATGCTTGCACAAGCCACGACCACATGCCATGTTAAATAAATATGCAATCTCTCACGCTAAGAGTTGAAATAAGCACTGACTCTACGAGCCAATGCTAATTACCCCATCAAGCATCATGCCTCTATTCAAGGACGATAAAATTAAAACACGCCGATTGACATGTCATGCCAAGCGTGAAATTATTATTTCACACCCAACCACGCTACAAGCTTAAGTGGGCCCAAGCCACGCAAATGCCCGGGACTTGCTTGAGTGGGTTGTGGTATGGATGGTAACAAGCTTTCATGAGGCCCATTGATGAGCCAAGAAATGGAAGTTTTGGGCTACTTGGGAGCCCCAAAACTCAAGCCCATTTCTTGAGCCCAAACACATGGGCTAGCATGAGAGAGAGAGAGAGAGAGAGAGAGAGAGAGAGAGAGAGAGAGAACATAACCCAATGCCTTTGAAAGAATACAATAGCTTGTTTAGAAAACCTTATGTTAATTAGAGCACCCAAACACTTTGTCAAAAACACTTCTAGCAGCTTGACGAAAACTCATTAGATGCTGGAGATAACACGCTGATAACCCAACACTGTACATACAAGCCCAACCCAAAACCTTATAAAAAATCTGGCATTGTGCTCCATCCTTGCTAGGATTCCAAGACGGTCAAACAAGGAACCATGACAGGAACCAGTGGAAATCCATGTGTGAGAGACGAATACCCATTGGACAAAGAACTCCTCCCATCTCTTTTTCCTTTGCAAGCTCCATCTTGAAAACCATGAGAGAAAGCAGGTGGCGCCTCCCCCCTTCATGGGAAGGTCCAGCTGCGTCAAACTATTGGAACCACAAAGGGTTCCTTACCCATGCTCCTTGGATAGGAGAATTTCACCAAATTAGATCAAGTAGGAAGAAACGATGAAAAGGGAAAGGAAAAGTTAGATGAAATTAGGGTTCTTCAAGCCTATAAAAGAGAGCCTCATCTACCCAGAAAACCATCCACAGCCTAACCCATCTAGAGCTTGACCAAGCTTTGTCAAGCAACTGAAATTCACTCAATCCATATCCAGAGAGCAAGCTTCCTCTCTTGCTTCCAAAACCCAGCAATTTCGAGCCCTATTCCTCCATGCTTCTTCTACCTAGCAAAATAACCCATCCAAGGCTTGACCACGCTTTGTCAAACAAATTGGGAATTTTACTCAAGCCACCCAATTCTCTCCTTCGTTTGTTTTCCTCTTCCCTTAGGAAAGAAATCTATCTAATCTTCCTCTGTTCCACTTTAACCCTTTGTTCATTGTAAGAAACTCACGCTTATCTCTCTCTGTTCATGCTAAACTCATGATGGTTTTGCTCCCATGCCACAAGCTCCTCATGCTAAGTCATTAATCGATTTATCATGCTTATTTGGTGTTAGTGAGATGAACCTAAGAGTGTTTTTCTAAAGTCTCATCAGATTTTATAAAAACCCTTTTGGGAGCTTGGTTTCGAACTCAGGCTTTTGGAAATTTTTGTTTGTTGTCTTCTTATGGCAGCCCAAGCCCATTCGTCATGCTAGAACAAAAACACCCCTACACATAGTCATGCAGAAGGATATGTATTATCAAACACTCTAAAATTGATTATTGCACAAACAACCTTTTGAGAAAAAGTTTACCAAACGCAATCTATTTTCTTTCACAGTAAATTTGACAGCGATTATTTTCATAGCACATCAATATCAAACTGGCCCTAAGTTAGGGTTTTTTTTTTCAATTCTTAATTAGGAGTAAATTGGGGTTTTGTTTTAAAGGATGATATGTCCAGTTTAAATCCTTTAGATTAAATTTTAACGAGGTGACATTTATAGGACGAAAGTCAAGCAGATCATGGCAAAGAAAATCATAGCAGAGGATCTGGATCCCATGTGGAAAGTCTAAAGTTCAATTTTATGTTTTAAATTGAGCCAGAAAAATTATGTTCACTGTGTACCGATAACTCAGTATCTATATAGTAAAAAACTGTTTAGCCAATATTCACCTTCATTACCTTTTTTTTTACTTCATAGTGTTCTGTATGCACTCTTACGTTGCACACGTGCCTGATATTTTTGTTTTGTTTAGTTTTTAGTTTTTAGATTTAATTAATAGAGCAAAGCAAATTATAGGTTCAAAGAAAAGGAATACGTGCGGATGAGAGAGAATCAGATGCCGCTGGACCACCACTCTTCCTTTTGATATATAAAGCGTACCCATCTCTCACATTTTTCCACATTGGGGACACATTTTATTTTCCTCTGTTTTTCCTTTGGACACTTTCTTTGTGATTTTCTCGCAAGCCAAACGCTCAACAATGGCCGATCAGCTCACCGACGACCAGATCTCAGAGTTCAAGGAGGCTTTCAGCCTCTTCGACAAGGACGGCGATGGTCTCTTTTCTCAGATCCCTCTTTTTGTCTCTCTTCCATAAGAATTTTTGTTTTCGTTTTTGTTCTCTGTACTTATGATGCTTAATTAATCTGTCATGTTTGGATCTAATGTTTTTCGCTTGTAAAAATTTGCGGTTGATCAAGGGTTTGTCAGCGATTGAATTGTTTTATGCTAGGAGCATGTTTTGATCGCTAGGACAAGGTCATTTTGTTAGATTTAATCTTCCAGCATGGTAGGGACTATTCTGGGTTGAATTTGATAGGTAGATGGCTTATGCAGTCTCATTCTTTCTTCGAACCGTGTTTCCTCCCTTGTTTGGATAATTTATTCTATTTGGGAAAAACTGGGGTTTTGATTTAAGACATCTGTTATGGTTTTGGAGTTGCAGAAATAATTTTATGGTATTGGAATCGACACCACAATGTTATATGCTATACGTGAGAAAATAAGGAGATAATTTCATAAGAGATATGCTGTATGTTGCTGTCGTTTAAGAATAGATATCACCAAAGGATGCATTGTTTGATAGTTTTTTGGTGTTATGGCACTGCTTCATGTGTGGTTGGAAGCAATCTGTGAATATATTTTTGAACAAATTTTGGTATCAGTTCACAATTTACCGAAAATAACCTTTTCTTTGTTTTCAGTAACTTTTCTGTTTTAGAAATCAGTGTAGATTGCTCTACAAGTCTACATTGTTTGACTATCGGTTCATACTTAGGGTTTTTGTGAAATCTGGAAGTACTATATTAGTGGTTGCATTCTCATAACATCATATGACATCCTTTTCTAGTTTTTACAATATTTAAGGGTCATGTGGCATCCTTTTCTAGATTTTACAGATCTTTAACAGTCCTGGAGTATTTTTTCTAGTTAAGAGTCAGTTGTTGGAAAGCATCTTGGTCATATTATTGATTTTTTTGGCTAATCCATTCGTTTCTCTTCTTTTGGAATGGGCAATTGTGAATTTATTTTGTCGTTTGCTCTATTCTTTCCTGACTGTTATTGTGATATTTGTTTTAGAAATACCAGGATCTGGATCATTGTTTTGCCTTTAATTTTTTGCCTTCTACTTATATGTTGTTTTCAGTATTGAAATTGTGGTGTGTGGAAGGGTTGTTGAAATGGGATAGTTCGTGTATGTGTGTGTATTTTTCCTTCCAGTTTAGTGGTGTTTCTCTCAACAATAATAACTTTAATAATATATTAGAATGAATTTTAGGGAAACAAGTGGTTCATTTGTTAGTAGCCTGGTTACTATTCCCCACCCACCAATTTCTTAGCTGTATTCTGCTTAAACGTTTCTTTAAATTTTGATGTAGGTTGCATCACTACCAAGGAGCTTGGGACTGTCATGCGCTCACTTGGTCAGAACCCAACTGAAGCTGAGCTTCAGGATATGATCAATGAGGTTGATGCTGATGGGAATGGAACCATTGATTTCCCTGAGTTTCTTAACCTGATGGCCAGGAAGATGAAGGACACTGATTCTGAGGAGGAGCTCAAGGAAGCCTTCCGGGTGTTTGATAAGGACCAGAATGGCTTCATTTCTGCTGCTGAGCTTCGTCATGTTATGACAAATCTTGGTGAGAAGCTGACAGATGAGGAAGTGGATGAGATGATTCGTGAGGCTGATGTGGATGGTGATGGGCAGATCAACTACGAGGAGTTCGTCAAAGTCATGATGGCCAAGTGAGGATCAATTGACCAAAATCAAAAATTTGATATAAAAACGTAAAAGGGACTGGGCAGATAAGTTTAAAGAGATTTCCGTATCCCCTTAGGACATCTTCATTTGGTATTGCTAGCTTTTGGTTGGTTCATTGTCTCTTTTCTTGTATGCATTATTTGTGGTACTGTTCCTCTAGTATCTACTTGTTTGCTCTCTTAATAGTTCCTCTTTGGTAGTGTCCCTTACTTTTCATTGGTCTGTTCATTCTTCTTTTTGGTATCAATGACCTAGAACAATTGGGTGAATCTGATGTTTCTGCTTATGGGTGAGTATCATTGTTAATATTGCAAGTTTTAGTATCTCGGGTTAGTATGATCTTGTCATGCGTTTGTGCTCATTTGTTTCTGTTTGAAAGTATGAAATTTGAATTGATAGCTTTCATTTCAAATATTCCTGTTTAAAAACCATGGTACACATTTGAATTGGCCATCAGTTTCATTGCCCGTTATATTTTTCCCTCAAGATGACCTGCTAAAGGGACCTAATGTGTTTGTATGCGAAGTTCCCCGTATTACTCTTTCTCTCTCTCTCTCTCTCTCTCGCTCTCTCTCTCGCTCTCTCTCTCCTGTTGATACAGAAGTTGCTGGAGGATGACGTTTGTATTCGTAACACGACGCCTTTTAAAGCCATAGTCTTGCCTTAGCGCGCGGCTTATAGACAAATCTTGATGATTTGAACCATATTATAAGGCTACATTGTGCAGTGTGGTTTATGTGTTTTTTGGGTTGTGAAGATGCGATAGACTAGTTGTTTGTGCGCCCTTGCTGTTTTCTTTTCTGTTTATCATGTTTTATGGGAAAACTATTTCGTACGCCAGTCTTGGAGTCTGAAATGCACAGGTGGATGAGTTTGAGTTCACCGTATGTGATTCAGTATACTAAATGCTAGACTTGGATGGAAGAAAGTATAAACGGAAATGAAATGTGAACCTACTTCTTCTGATGAAACTTAACCAGTTACTCCATTTATGGCATGAAATTGTGTTTTATGTTTCGTTGATTGTATTTTTTAGGGACATTTTTAAAGTCTATCTGCAGTCTTAAGGTAAATGTTTTATTTTTCTGGATAAAAAAAAATGCGGAAACACATAGTTTAAGGTCTGTTTTACAACCTTGTTTTATTTATTTATTGATAATTCTTTTATCTTTTAATTAAGGAAAAAAGGGAGAGATGTGGAAGAAGTGAGGGGTAAAGATGGCAAAACGGAAGTGAATTTCATGTATTTTATCTCGTCTGTTGCTGACCTCTTATCATCTCTCTTTCGGTTCCTCTCTTTTTTCTTCGTTATCTTTGACTGAAAATTAAAAGCTAAAAATAGGAATATCTTTATAGTGGTGGGGATGCTTTCACCCATTGAAGATGGAGACCCTACGTACGAAAAATATTCGAAAGCCCGGTAATTTCTTTAAAGGCAATTTGGAATCTAGGAATAGTTTTTTAAAAGGGAAAAAGGTTTTGTTTTCGTTTTAAAAAAAAAAATTATAAAAAATTAATTTTTTAGGAGGTTTCTTTTCTCGCTATGAAGTTTTCTTTTGTGTGGCGCTTGTATACTGTGATTGTAAATAAATTGCATGAATTTGGGCGTGAGGCATATCCGATTGCTCTTGGGGAAGAATCAAAGAATCACTTGCTGATGCGTTTGATGTTTTTGCTGCTGATTCTTTTTGAGGAGTATTTTTCTCTTGTGCTTGCTGGATTTTGTTTATTTAGCTACCTACTAAACTACAAGTGAGCCAGCCAAGCAAGCCATCATACCAAAAGAGGTATATTGAAATGAAAACAATATCGCTTGCTTCCAAAAAGAAAAAAAGATAAGTGTTGTATATTGAAAAAACATTTTTAATTTTTTTAATTTTGTAGACGGTATCAGTTAAGCGACAGACAAGTTGTGATTAGGAAAATAGCTTTTAAATATTCCTAAGAGAATACAGACCAAGAAAATTAGTTGCCCTAAAGAAATTCTGAAATATTTGACATGACCTACCATTTTTATACCACGACCTTGTTTCGTTTCAATTACAAGTTAAAGCTACCAACCAAGAGCGTAAAAGAAATGTTTTTGGTATTAGAAGATGCATGCATGCATGCTTCATGCATAAAGGATGGTCTTCTTGTTGGTAATGAATAACATCTTTAGGTCCGTTTGATAACGATTTCAATTTTTATTTTTAGCTTTCATTTTTCGTGCTAAAATATGGAGGAACAAGAGGGAGAATGGAAGTGAGAAGATGATAGGCGAGGATATGAGGGAGGAGTAACAAAATTGAAAACTAAAACTAAAAACTGAAATCTATTTAAAATTGCTTTCACTTTTGTTACTTCTTCCTCCCATCCTTCCCTCACATATTTTCTCTCAATTTCACAATCACTCTCATTCTCACTCTCATTTTCCTCTGCACTCTAGCACAAAAAAATGAAAACTAAAAACTAAAAACTAAAAACTAAAATTAAAATAATTGTGAAACGGACCCTTAATTAATTATGTATTAAGCGTTCGTGAAGGTAAAGGTATTTAATTCTATTCGGAGACATTAGTGAAGTGAAGCTTATAGTCTTTTTTTATGTGTCTACTTATTATTACAGAAAAAACAGAAGTCGAAGTCGAAGTCGAAGTATCAAGAGCGGACAAAGTAGCATGGATTCTAAGGAACACAGGACCAATGGCAAGAGGCGTCGTTGTAGACAGCGTGTCCGCGATTGTATCATCCTGTAACTATATATATATATATATATATATATATATATATATATATATGTATGTTGTAAATATTATTGTAGATGCCCTTGTAAATATCATGTATTTATCTTACGTAATATATCTACGAGTCGTAGTCCATGTATTACTACGAGACTTGTGAGTCTATCTCTAGTCACCTGGTTCCTTATAAATAAGAGCTTATGACAAAGGAAAATCACACTTTGATTTCTCTCAAATATTACTTGTAAACCGCATATCCTTCTCGTATAATGTACAACATGGACTCGGATTGAGGTCAAGGCCTATACCAGATCTTTCGAGTTGAGAAGACCTGCACAATTTGAACAGCTATCAGAATAGGAGCGAATTGGGGTTGGTCCCAGTTGAACTCCCTCCGATGGTTAAGTCAGAAGTGGTTGTAAGGTGGAGAGAATGGATGTAGGGTTTGCACGATGAGAATATTTATTACCTTTGTCAAGAGGTAGGTGAGCGGTATTTATAGGGGGAGAAGGAGAGACAAAGATACTTAAGGAGGATATATTTATCTTCCTTTCCCCTGGTAGACTAGACCACATTCAATGACCTATTTCTGATCACCATACTATCTGGCAGGGATTGTGTGACGGAGTGACATGTGGCTTTGAATGTGAGGTATATTAAATGATCCTCCTCTCCCTCACCAGTCTGTTCACTCGGGAATCAAGGGGTAAGGCGACACTTGGTCTTGGTGGGATGTACATTAACTGATCTATCTCACTTGCCAGGCTGTCTTACCAAAGGGGTGGAGTGTTTGACGCGACAAGGGTTTGATCGTGCATGTGGATCATTAATGCGCCTCTGGTTGAACACAACACTAGAGTGGTCGGGTCGGTGTTCAAATGCCCGAGCTCTGATTCAACCTTTATCCCATTAGATCTTGGCTGGGAGGCCTTTTATTCTGAGGGTACCAAGTATGATAGGGTGGGTATTAAAGGTAACCCAGCCCAACTACCGCCACGTAGCGTTCTTCTAATAGGCTCGGCTCACAGTGATGGTATGAGCCATTAACAGTAGCCCCCAAACTCTTAACTAAATGAGCCGATCTTGGGTGGGGAGTTTGTTAGGTAGTTTGCGTTTTGAGTGAGCCGAGCCTTTTCAAATGGCATGATTGGCACAGTCGATCGGGTAGCCCCCAAGTCCCCAGCTGAGTAGAGCTCCTTGGAGAATATTTTGTGGCTCTAGGTTTTAAAATTGGGGGTACTCGAGTAGGTGTGACATGGTCGTAGTTGATTGGCTGAGCAAGGATGCATTAAATGGCGTCTAACATGAGACTCTGCAAAGATCGCATCGAGTTTGCTTCATCTGATGGCTGCTGTGGTGAGGCCACGTGTGATCATCCTAGAGGGTGTAGCCAATGCGTGAACGGAATCTGTGGAGCGCATCAAGGTGGGAGAAAAATGTGCTGGTTAATTAGGAGATATGGCTACTCTGGCAAACCATGATGAAAGATTGCATTAACTATTCCAAGGGGTGTGAATCTTGTCAAAGACACGGCCCACCCAGCAGCTCCATCAGTTCCCATGAATCCAGTGGTAAAACCATGGCCCTTTAGAGGATGGGCAATGGATCTCATTGGTAAGATCTATCCACCAAAGAGCCAGCACTGCTTATCATTGTTGCCACAGACTATTTCACTAAGTGGGTGGAAGCCAAGGTGTTAAATCTACTACATCTCAAGAGATCATCACTTTCATAGAAGAGCAGATTATCCAAAGATTTGGCATCCCAGAATCAATCACAACTGATAGAGGATCTTCCTTCATATCCAGAGAAATGCTGGACATGGCAGAGGCATTCAAATTCAGACTGCTCCAATCCACTCCTTATTATGCCTGTGCCAATGGACAGTAATCAAGCAACAAAGTGATCATCAACATTATCAGGAAAATGCTTGAGAAGAATCAAACAATGGCATGAGAAGTCAGAAACTCAGGCATATAGAACTTCAAAAAGAGAAGCGACCGCATGACTCTATCGTTAACCTACGGTCATGATGCAATTCTGCCTATGGAGATAGCTGTTCGTCCCTCGAGTGCTCACCAACATGACTTAGTAGGAGAAAGCTACTCCCGTGCTATGCTGGAACTGGAAGGATTGGATGCAGGCAGAATAGACACTCTCAACAAACTCCTGGCAGGAAAACAGGCTGTATCAAGGGCCTACAACAAGAGAGTCGGGACAAGAGTTTTGAAGAAGGGGAGATAGTCCGGAAGGCGTTCGCCTCGGAACCCATGTGGTCTGGTTATGGAAAATGGTCACCTACATGGGAAGGCCCTTTCATAATCAACCAGATCCTCGGAATGGGGGCATACAGGTTGCAGGATAGGGATGGAGAAGTTCATACGGCCCCAATCAATGGCAAATGGTTAAAAAAGTTTTATCCAACCATGTGGGATGCAGGCTGTACAAACAGACCGGGATAGACACAAGATTACACTAGAAATCTTTTGGTTCCTTTCAAAATTACCCTTGTTTCTACTTCTGTCTTTTAAGTTTGTCCCTTTTTGTTGTACTTCCACTGTCTTTAAGTTTACCCTTGTTTCTACATCTTTTAAGTTTGTCCCTTTTGTTGTACTTCCATGTCTTTAAGTTTACCTTGTTTCTATACTGCTTTTAAGTTTGTCCCTTTTTGTTGTATTTCTATACTTTTTAGTTAGCGGGAATTTACCACGCGCCAATTTAATGGCCATGTTATTTAAGTCGAAACCGTTCCAAAAAACGATTCAAACTTAAGGGGCATTGTTTGGGCCAAAATTGACACATCCAAGGCCCATCGAACAAACAAAGTGGTTTGGGCCTCACAGCCCAACATAATAGGAAGAGGGAGTCAGACTGTAAGAGGGAACAACAAAGACATGGCAGCCTCTGGGATAAAAGTCAAGCAATGGCGAAGTCGTAGGATGAAAAGTCGACAAAGGCGACCTACGAAATGAAAAAGTCAGCAATAACAAGCGCCATAGAAGAAGTGATGAAGGGTTCGTGACATCAAGAAGAATCTGAAGATTAAGTCCCTTATATATGTATATACAGAGATTTTTTCTGTCTTTTACAGAGAAGGTAAATCTCCCAAGATAGATACGCAGTTACAAACTCGAAAGGATAAGCAGAAAGCGTGGAGTCAGGCAGCTAAAAACAGGAAGTGATCACCTATCCGAAAGCCTATCACCAAAATTGAAGAAATGAGGAAAAGGGGGAAAATATCATTGCCGCCAATAAAAACACAATCACCCTACTCCAGAGAAGAAAGCAGTTTTTCTATAAATACAAGGAGGAGTGGACAGGGTAGAGGACACTCAAAAACCAGAAAATCAATCAAAAACAAAAACTCAAAATGACTTCAAAACACTGAAGCGGCCAAAGCTCATTGAGCCAAGACACAAACAAACAACTCAGCCAGAAGCTCACTTGAATTCCAAGTGAAAACCAGCTTTAGATTAGAATTCCCAAGGTTCAGACTTAGAAAATAAGTCATTCAAATTTCACAGTGCAGTCTCTAGCCCATCTGAAATCTCGAGAATGACCATACGCCCAAGAAGCGCATTCGCCCACTCGAAACTTCACAAAAGCTTAAAGTACATTGAAGCTCGCAGAACCAACCTTTGGTATCGATTTAAAGTTGAAACTTAGCAATCGAGTTGTCAACATTCCATCCGCCCGGACATTTCCAATCCGGCTGGGCGATTCCTCGGCCGGACATTTCCAAATTGTAGCGAGCCTCCCATCCAGGTAAATGGAGTTCCAATTGTATCTTCATCTCTCTAGCATGAGTATTTATTGTTATAGTTTTGTAAAAGGCGATTCGCCTAAAAAGCGATTCAAATTCCATCAGATTACGCTTAAAAATGCAGTTTAAATCCCATCGATTCAAATGCTTTAAATTCCATCAACCATTACGGCGAATAAATTGCTTATATCTTGAGATAAATTGTTAAAGTCCTCACCCGTTTGAGGCAAGAAAAAGAACTTACTTGGGAGATATTCCTCACCCAAATTCACAATCGTTTGTTTGCAGAAATCAGTAACTTGGGCGCAAGTTATCTACTCCAAACTAAGTCTGCTAGAATTTGTTTTGCTAGCGATGGCACGCTCGCACACCAAAGAAAGCTGACTTGTCAACCATCTATGGTTCTCAAGGCGTGGGGAACTTTGCCCTTCCATCACAGGAGTGAACGCAAAACGGGCAAACACTAAGTCATAGAGTTTGTCAGCTCGCAATATAATCAACTTAAATCACTCAAACCCACTATGCAATGCATTTCCTTCCAATTTTTTGTGTCAAAATAATAGATGATTGACTAAATAAAATTCTTCTAAAGTTTTATTAAAACTATATATCACAATTTCCATGATTTTTATCCAATTTTTATTAATATTGATATTTTCTCGATATTTTCATAGATATTTTCGTGTTTTTGAACAACCGATATTTCCGAAACTATCGATATTTAAGACCTTGCTTTTTATACATAGTGGCACACTGACCATATGTTGCCCAAGTTATGTGAACAAGTCATAGAAACATTTAATTGTGGAAAAATTCAACTTACCCTCAAATAGGACCGTGCAAGTATTATAGTGACCGTACTAATATTCTGAAATTTTTCCGAAGCTCACATTATTATTTCCACAATTAAATACTACTATTATATTTGAGGATAAATTAATTTCGAAGAATTTGAAGTTAGAATTTTGGTGTTTTGACTTCAAGGAAAAATACTAGATGTCGATAGTTTCCCTCAATTTTTATTCACACCAAAACCTTCAAACCATTCTTCATCTCTTTCCTCCTCCACCAAAATCACTATTTCAACCTTCTTCGAGTTACTATTCATTCAATTTCACTATTCACTTCCCTAAGTTAATAGTTTATGTTTCCTGTTCATTTTAGGAATTTACTATTCATAGGCACTATTTACAACAGGTTTCACTATTCATCACTCTTCCAACCGTGGTGATCTCGATTCCTTATGTCATTTTTCATTCACTTTAAGAATCCTATGGTCTATTTTCCTGTTTTCGTTGGACCATAATTATTGGACCCCGTTATACCTATTAATATTCCTCTGGGCTAGATGTATGGATAACATAGGACTATTTGGACTTGAACTGTACTGTACCATGAAACTAACGGTTTTTGGACTAGGAATGGAACCTCAAGGACTGTTTTTTGGACTTCTCGGAACATACATACCTATGTGCAATTATTGAGGATTGAATTATAAATTGGACAAAGTTAAAGTACCAAAGTGCCAATAAACACAAGTATAAAGACTTCCATGCAAATAAGGGATTTTTAGTAACATTTTTTAATGTTGTACTAGGACTCAATTTTCCATGAAAGCCCGGTTGAAACTCAAGGCGTATAAGGCGAGTCAGGTTTGACCGCAAACATGAGCGCGAGTTAAAGTTTTCATGGATCGGTTTCTAAAAATGAAACCTATGAAGTTCCATGGGGCAATAGAAGCCGAGAAAGCTAAAGGCTGGCTCAAACATATTGAGAAGAAGTCAGACTCTATGCAAGCGCCATATGAATACTATGTGAAGTTTACAACCCAGATGCTGGAAAATGAGGCAAGCAACTTGTGGGACACCGTATGCTGACATAATTACTTGGGACTAGTTTAAAGAATACTTTCTCAACCGGTATTTTCTAACTGCCCTCAAGCAAACCAAGATCCAAGAATTCTTCGCCATAGAACAAGGCAAGAAGATGACTGCGGCTGAGTACATAGCAAAGTTCATGGACCTCGGAAAGATTTGCAGCTTCCTTGATGGTGGATGAAGATACGAAGGTGACTAGGTTTCGACAAGGCCTCAGGCATGGTATCCACTACCTAATCTTGGACAAACTACCTCGGAAGACTCATGGTCAACTGAGGGTCCAGACTGCCTAATTTTGGTCAACTGGCCCGCAGGGCCCACGACCTCTGATCACAATTCTAGGAATTTCTATAGGTTCCACATATTTTAATAACCATGTCCTGCGAGTTTGGTCCGAATCGGAGGGTCGAATTGATCATGATAGCACGATCGGACAGTTACCATTAGTTAACCCTAGGATTCGTAATTTCGGAGTATCCGGGTCTCCAATTCACGATCCATCGAATCCCATACGATCCTAGAAATACAAGGTACAACATACATAAATTTGGATTCGATCCAACGGTCCGAACCTATCAAACTAGGGAATCGCACAATATGCAAAATCCATTCGAGGCTCAAACGGTATCCAAATTGGAATTCGAGCATGCCTACTCGTTCGTGACAACTAGAGGATCGCATTGGGACACAATGCCCCTTTGCTACAAAGGCCCACTCGCCGCCACACTCATGGCACACATGTGTGCCCAAAGCGATAACGATCCCCCAAAAACTCTCAAAATTAAGGCCCAAGATTCCTACCCTAGGTGTAAAACCTCATTTGGAGACACTTTTATTCTTGGACCTACCCCAAAAAGTCGACGGAAGTGGCCGGAATCGGAGACCGAATACTGGCAGATTTTCAATCACTTATTTACCCTCCAAAAATCAGAAATTTCTCCTATCCAACACAACCAGAAGCTAGAGCACCTCGAGAGGAAGAGAATGCCTACCTCGATCTCAAAATTTGGCCGTCGGAAACACCCGAACGAGCTTCCCAAAAATATGTCAAAACTGTCCAAAACAGCCTGGATTTCTTCAATTTTCTGCCAAAGATTGGTAGTTCCAGTACTGAGGTTGGTCGGAATGGGAAGAGGGAGGTGGCCTGATTCTTTTGGGACCGTGCCACCCAAAAGGTGGCGTGTGGTAGCTGTGGCGACGGAAAAACCACGCTGTTGTTTCAAAGAGGGAGGGGCTGTGCGAACCACAGAGAGAGAGAGAGAGAGAGAGAGAGAGAGAGAAATTCAGGTTTTAAAAACCAGTTTGGCAAAATTATGATTTTCCCCTACTTGAATTGTGATCGTATCTCTCTCGATACAACTCGGATTTGAGCCCCCACGTGTCTACGTACTCATCTCGATGTGCTCTACGCAAAGGTATAACTGACACCCCCAAATTCCTTCTCGAATAAAAAGTCAACTTTTAAACCATTAATATATTTCGGGATAAGATTGTCTTTTATTTGAATAAATTAATAATTAAATATTAATTTAGAATCGGGTTGCTACAATCTACCCCCTGTAGGGTTTTTTTGTTCCAAAGTGATCGATAAATTTGTTTGGGCTGCTGTAATGAGCAGATGGGTGAAATTACCCCCTGTGTCTGAGTTCAAGAATCAGACCCTAAGAATGCTTCGAAAAGGTAGTGAAGCCTTAGGAAGCACCCTAGTTATCCTCACCAGCAAAAATAACAGTTGCTTATAGGTAGATTCTTAGCTTGGCATGAGAAGCTTGTGGTATGGGAGCAAAACCATAATGAGTTTAGCATAAATAGAGAGAGGGCTGTGAATTCCTATGAGAAACAGGGGCTTTAAGACAAGGGGAATGGATTCTTAAAGGGTTTGTTGAAGAGGGAGATAGATGGGGTTATGATGGGTGTGTTGAGTAGTTTCCGGTAGCTTGATGAAAAATCTGTCAAGCTTTGGAGTGTTTTAACAGAAGAGAAAAGGGGAGGAGATGGATGAATAGAGCTCAAAATTGTAGAGGCTTTACGGAGGAGAGATAAAGCTTGCTCCCCATATGTGTATTGCTTAGGATAAAGAAGAAGGAGATAGAAGGTGAGACACTTGGGCTTGATGTTAGCAGTTAGAGAATAAGCTTGCTCGACTACTCTGGTTCAGTTTAATGGGTAGGAGGTACCTCCTTTTATAGTCGTTGGAAGCTCCTCCTTCCCAAGAAACCCTAATGGGTTCTCTCCAATTTTGCCAAGTCTCCCCTTTCATTTCTCTTCTCTCCCTTCGATCCATCCCATTTTGTGAAGTTCTCCTCTGCCCAATCGCACCAAAAATAGGGTTTTGGGAGCTCTAGGCTTATCAATGGTGATTTCTTATTTTTGGCTGTCATTTCTCCTCATTTCCCCCCCTATTTCATGGCAAGATCTGGTGGGGGGAAAGAAATGGGTATGTACGCTAGTTTGAAGGGTGTTTTGCTTAAGCATCCCTTGGTTTCTT
The DNA here is from genome assembly GCF_029339155.1 of Prunus mume. Classification (NCBI taxonomy): domain Eukaryota; kingdom Viridiplantae; phylum Streptophyta; class Magnoliopsida; order Rosales; family Rosaceae; genus Prunus; species Prunus mume. The sequence goes on from NC_142700.1 coordinate 28,851,684, forward strand.
TGATGGCTTGCGTTGGGTTTGTCTTTGGCCTTGTGCTGGTGTCTCCCAGCTTCCTGAGTGTACAAACGTCTCCTGGTTTTCTATCGTGGTTTCATTTCAAACCATGTGCTGGAGATTTTTTGGATATTTTCTAAACCACTTGGGCTATTTGGGTTTTCCTAAGGTGATGGGTTAGTGTATTTAAAGGAATGGGCCAACCTCTTAAGTAATGGATCATTTTTATTGAGATGATGAGCTAATTTTTCCTAAAGTATTGGGCTATTTCTCTATTTTATGCTTACACACATATTTGGGTTCAAGAAATGTGTTTGAGTTTTGGGGCTCCCAAGCAGCCCAAAACTTCCATTTCTCGGCTCATCAATGGGCCTCATGAAAGCTCATTACCATCCACACCACAACCCACTCAAGCAAGCCTCGAGCATTTGCGTGGCTTGGGCCCACTTAAGCTTGTAGCGTGGCTGTGAAGTAATGGTTCCCTGCTTGGCATGGCATGTTGTGCTTGAATTTTATTGTCTTTGACATGATGCTTGGTGGGGTAATTAGCATGGGCTAGTAGAGGCATTGCCTTTTATAGGCTCATTTTAATTCTTAGCGTGTCGGATTGCATATTTATTTCACATGGCATGTGGTCGTGGCTTGTGCAAGCGTGAATGACAAATTTTTCATGCTTCGAACCGGGTCTTTTCTTAATAAGGTGTAACACTGGGCCATGAATTTATTTGGGCCCAACCCTGGATTTTTGGGCCTCAACACCCTCTTATAAAATTTCGTCCTCTAAATTTCATACATGTCATTGGAAGGGGTACGGATTTTTAAATGTCGGGACTCTAGTACCTCTCCCAACATTTGTTTGCTGCTAAAGACTCTAGTTCCCTGATCACATTATGAGGGAAATGAAATTTAGAATCTATTGTGTTTAGGAGTAAAGGAGCCAAGTAAGTAACCGGCGTGAGGAAAATTATAGATTATGCAATCAAAGCGTAATCTAATCAAAAAAGGGTGTTGGCTCATACTACATACCTCTCTTTGCCTCTAATCATTTCACATTAATCATAGCTTCTGAATACTTCAGCATTAGAAGCTCTCTGGTGTCAAAAGAAACCGCCACCATGTTGACAACCAAGCTAAAATCTCTGACTAAGCAAACAGAAAAAGAGAAATCTCCTTCTCCAATGAAGAGTATCCTTTAATAGCTAAAAGCTCTAAAAACTAGCCGCTTCCACTTGTGATTTAACTTTCTTTGGCTCTCCCATTAAGAGAAGTTAGAATTCTTTGACTTGCTAATATTTTCCTTCTTTCTTTAGAATTGACAAACGATGTTGCCAATATAGTTCTTCGAAAAGAATTCCAGAAAGGATCTTTTATTGATTTGTAATCATCATCCATCTCGCCATGGTTACTTTCCCGATCTTTCATAATTAACTCCATGAAGTACTCTTTTGATCAGACCAAAAAAAGAGAGTACTCTTTTGGCATCCCTCCATGACATAGAAGTGCCATTAAAGACCTCAAAAGGTACATATTTCCATGTGATTTACTCACCTTAATCATCTCAAACAAAGAATTCCCTATCTCACGGCACCACAACCAATATGACCTCCTATTGGTTCAACCCAAACAAAACGCAACTCATATCTATATTTAGATGACCATTCACACACTTATTCAAAACATCCTTCCGCTGAAGACATTGAAAATGAAATTTAGTCTACCACCTAGGCGTACCCATTTTATTTCTGTCAATTCCTTTATTTCCATTTAATCCCACAATTAACTGTCAATTCTTTGTGTCACATTTGTGACACGTCCTCGCAGGTGTCGGTAACATAAAGTCGACTGAGCCGCAATCCTCGCAGGATTCGAGGATATTTAGTCAGGCTGATCCAGTCCTGCTTCGCACGGTCCGAGTACCCCTAGGACTCGTGGAGCAAAGTCAAGCATGCTGACCTAATCGAAGGCAACCAATTTATCTGAAGGCAATTGAAATACTAACGGCAACATTTATTATATTTGGGTACCTAGGGTGGTTTAAGAAAATATATATTTCTAGAAGGTCTGGAATAAATAAAACGTTATCTTAAAACTTTGCTGCCATCCCATCTAATAGTTCTCTGAAATTCTTATTTTTCATATTCTTTAAACGTTCTCAACTCGGCAACATATAAATAAAATATTTAACCTCAGCAAAACATGCTAGAAAAACTAGAGCTATTTAATACTTATTCAAGCTCAAATAATGAAATTGAATTGCATAAACTCATTTATGAAAACAAAAGTCCACTCACTAAATTCTTTTAATTCGTAATTCACTTATATATACGAACTTACATTATTGTATGTATATATATATATACACAAAGATTTATATTAACTTATCTTAGATAAGTAGGAAAACGATAAAACTATTGAAATTTATTCATGAAAACCTTACCAATGACTAAAATACAATATACTCCCTTAAAACTAAAGCACTCACCACCTAGGCGTACCCCCATTTGTGAACCATCAATTCCAAGTATCTTGTCTGTTACATCCTCGCAGGCCTCAAAGATACGAAGTAAATCCGAGCCGCAATCCTCGCAGGCCTCGGGGACTATTAGTTGCCCTGAGCCACATTCCTCGCACCACACGGTTCAGGTGTTCCCGAAACTTGTGGGCCATTATTTCTAAATGACAAACTGTTCCAAAGCAACTAGGGGTACTCTTAGGGTGGGTTTGAAAAACCATTGTAAGGGCTTTTTCTTTCCGGCAGCTACTGCGAGCCTAGGCTGCTGTAAAAAGCCAAATGTATGAAAATTGCCCCTGGGTATGAGTTTAAGAATCAGACCCCAAGAGTGCTTCGAAAGGGTAGCTGAGCCTTAGGAAGCACCTAGGTTACCTTCACCAGCAAAACTAACAGTCGCTCACAGATAGATTCTTAGCTTGGAATGAGAAGCTTGTGGTATGGAAGCAAAGCAGTCATGAGTTTAGCATTAAAGAGAGAGAGAGAGCTGTGAGTTCCTATGAGAAACAGGGGTTCTAAGGAAAGGAGGAAGGGACTCTAAGAGGGTTTGTTGAAGAGAGAGAGAGAGAAAGATGGGAAGAACAATGGGTGTGTTGAGTAATTTTTTGGCAGCCTGACAAAAGCTATGTTAGACTCTGGAATGTCTTGCTAAAAGAGAAAATGGGAGGAGATGGAGGAATAGGGCACGGAATTGCAGGGCTTCAGGAATGAGAGATAATGCTTGCTCTTTAGATGTAAGTTTGTAGCTAGTGGTGAAGTAGTGGGTGTGGTTGTGTTTAATGGGTAGGAGATGGCCCTTTTAATAGCCGTTGGAAGCTCCTCCTTTCTAAGAAACCTGATAAAGGTCATAATTTCACACATTTGCATGCCTTCTTTGCTTAGTAATTTTGTTTAGCTTCTCTTTATTTTGAGTCTCTTACCTATGTTTGTGTGTTTTGTAGGTTAAGACAGCAAGAGATCACATTTGATGCAATCCATGCTTGTTAAGGGCTGATTGGGATGAGAGGAATATGGGCTTAAAGACAAACCCAATTTGGGCCACACTCCTTGTCAGTCCAGTTTCGTAGGTCATCTTTCAGGCCTCATTTCAGTAACTTACACAGGTCGGATGAGGAGACATCCTTGATAGAAGTTGTTCCAATGGGTGTCTATTATAACATATCCAAATTTCAGCCCAATTGGATAAATCTGGAGCCCTTAACACGTCAAAGACTGAACCAAGGTCACAGAAATGTCATGATTGGCTGCCATCACATCTACATCCCTAGAGCCATGTGCTCAGCATGGGCAGCCATACATGGGAGTCAAATCAGCTCAGGAACTCAGAAAGATGAACAAAAGTCAAGCTTTCCATAAAGAAACCATACCAAAGCATGGGCAGCTGGAGCAAGTGGCAAGCATGGGCAGAAGGGAGCAGTTGGGAGCAGCTAAGAGAGGTGTGCTTCACCAGCCAAAGGGGAGGACGAAATTTCTCTCTATAAATAGAGAGCTGCTCACTCATTCAAGGGAGATAGGCAGACACACACATTCACTTCATCCATTACTCTCAAACACACATTCAGATTCACCACAAAGAGAGAAGAGAGCTGGAGCTGTCCTGGGAATTCCTTGCTGCCATCATCTAGTTCTTCTCCTCTCTTTATCCTATCTATGTATTTCTTATTTTCTGTACTCATAGTTATGTCTAACTAATCCATTTAGTTAGGGCTTAGGATGAAGCCCTAGTCATGAATATTCAATGTTATGGATGATTTTATAGTTAATTGATTTCCTTGCTTTCATTACCAAGTTGTTAATCTCTAGTTTATTATGTGCTTGATGTATGTTTTGTTGGAGTAGCTAACTAAGATTTTATGCATCTAACACAGGTTGGGAAGGGGTTTAGATTCACCAATTCTACTCTCCTTTCACAAGCAACACATGAATAGCCTAAGAATCATTCAAGGGGTTAATAACCATAGGTTGACTAGGATAGATACCATGTTCTAGGACTTGTGTGATTATCATATTCTCAAGGAGCTTAATGACTCTTGTATGCTTTATTCTAAGTAGATACCATGCTTAGGTTGCATATTAGAGATCACGTGTTGTGTAGATACCATGCATAATCACATGCCTTAGGAGAATCATGCATCCTGCACCTAGATACCATAGGCTTGTATGCGATAATCTATTGTTGATGAAGCTTGAGTCAATTTCTATGCATTCATAACTTGGATAGGAAGACTAGTGGTAGATTCCAAGGCTCTAACACCTCTCAATCTTTGTTTCACAACTTTTTGATTGCTGCCAGTGTTTACTTTCGAGCACTTTCATTTCACGTTCTTCTTTTCATTTCAACAACAAAACCCCCCATTTCTAGTGCGTGTGTGGTGCTAGGATTCTGTCCTAGACCTTGATAAATTAGCAAGAGGCATTGTTGAATTCGACCTTGCCTTTAGCTAGTTAGTCAGTTTTTTTGTTATATATTTTTCTAGCATTCTAAGTAATTTAACTTGGAACCAAGTTACCATTCTCTGTGGGATCGACCTCGTATTTACATAAGCTATACTATAAACGGTTCGTGCACTTGCGAGAATTAAAGTTGCTATTTTTAATAACTCATTTTAGTTGTTAGGAATTGAATCAACAAGTTTTTGGCGCCGTTGCCGGGGAACCGGTAACGTTGGTGCTATAGTTAGATTACTTTGATTGTTTTGTTTTTGGTTGTTTCATTTGTTTCTTTTCGTTGGTTTTTCTTTTAGTATTCAGTTTTTGTATTTAGTTGTTATCTCCATTGAAAGCACTGAATTGAGTTCCTTGGTGTGTGCATGTCCGAATCTGACCAAGAGCAAAGTTCACCTGAGCCACTTTCACCAAGAACCGCTGCTGTACGTGCTGGTTTGAGGAGGAATTATAGTTCTTCAAGTGCTGATTCTAAAAGTTCCGAATCTGAAGGTTCAAGCACGATGGCAGAGATTCCGAACACCAACAATAATGTTGAAGGAGGTGGTGCGCTTGTTGTCCAACCTCGGAAACCCCTGCGTGAGTTTTCCATTCCCAAAGTCACCGATCAACCTTCGTGCATCGTCTATCCTCAACTCACAGTTGACAGGTTTGAGCTTAAAAGTGGTATGATTCATCTTCTTCCAACTTATTATGGTAATACCACTGAGGATCCTTACATGCATATTAAGCAATTCTTTGAAATATGTGCTACGATCAAAATTCATGGCCTTGATGATGAGCAGATTAAGATGAGGCTATTCCCATTCAGTTTAAAAGATAAGGCTAAGTCTTGGTTATACTCTTGCCTAATGCTTCAATTTGTACTTGGGATGAGCTTTCTAATAAGTTTTTGCAGAAATTATTTCCGGCTCAAAAGACTAACAAAATTAGAAAGGAAATCCTTGGTTTCACACAAAAGGAAGGAGAAGCTTTTCATGAATGTTGGGAGAGGTACAAGGAGATGATAAGTTCTTGCCCACACCACAACATAGAGAGTTGGATGCAAATGCAATCTTTCTATGAAGGTTTGCTTGATTCCGAAAGGATGATGGTAGATGCAACAAGTGGAGAAGGACTGATGAACAAAACAGCAGATGAGGCTTTTACTCTCTTTGAATCTTTGAGTGCTAACTCTCAACAATGGAGCCACAATAAAGGAAGAGGAGCTCCTATGAAAGCTGTGGTCTCTGAGGTAAGTACTAATAATGAGATTGCTGCAAAACTTGATGTTATGTGTTCTTTGCTTCAACAGGCAGTGACTGGCCCTCTAGGAAACAAAGTAGAAGTTCAAGATCAATCTTTTGCAGAGCACATGCTAGAACAAGCAAATGCCCTTCAAGCAAGGAATCCTAATAATGATCCTTACTCAAACACGTACAATCCGGGGTGGAGAAATCATCCTAATTTCAAGTGGAGCAATAACTCAAATGTTCAACAATCTCAAGGACCTCCCCCAGGATTTCAAATACAACAAAGGCAATTCCAGCAAGCTCCCCAACAAGTGCAAGAGCAAAGGGGTGATCAAATGGGAGAATTGCAAGACATGTTCAAGAAGTTCATGGGGCAACAGATGCAAACCAATCAGAATCTTCAAAATGCAGTGAACAAACTAGAAGTGCAAGTTGGGCAGATTGCATCCTCCATGAGCAATAGAGCATCCGGAACTTTCCCAAGCCAAACAGAGGTGAATCCAAGGCATCAAGAGCATGCTAAAGCAGTACACATCTTGAGAAGTGGTAAACAAGTTGATAACAAGGTTGGAGATGTCAATGAAGAGCAAGAAGATGGAGAAAACGTGGAGATCATTCAGCCACCACATGGGCAGCCCACAGCTTCCAACAAACAGCCCCTCAATGCTCCAGGAAAGAGCACAGGCCCTAAGGTATCATCTAATGCTAATCAAGTTCCAATTTCAACTAATGCTTTTAGGCCTATTGCACCCTTTCCCAGCAGGTTATCAAAGTCAAAGAAAGATCAAGGCTTGGATGAGATAATGGAAACATTCAAGAAGGTGCAAATCAACATCCCATTGCTCAATGCCATTGCTCAGATTCCAAAGTATGCAAAATTTTTGAAGGATCTATGCACTAACAAGAGGAGATTCAAAGAGCATGAACAAGTTGCATTGAGTGAAGAGGTAAGTGCAGTGTTACAAAGAAAGCTACCTCCAAAGCTAAAGGATCCAGGTTCGTTTTCTATACCTTGCATAGTTGGTGATTTTAAGTTTCAAAAAGCTTTGCTTGATCTTGGTGCTTCTATAAACCTTATGCCATATCATGTTTATGAAAAACTTAACCTTGGTGAGTTGCAAGCCACATCTGTGAGCATTCAATTGGCAGATAGAACTATTAGGTACCCTAAGGGCATTCTAGAAGATGTTTTGGTGAAAGTGGAAGAGCTAATTTTGCCAGCAGATTTCTTGGTGTTGGAAATGGAAGAAGCACCAATTCATGACAATCAGTTACCACTCATTCTAGGTCGGCCATTCATGGCAACTGCCGGTGCTATTATTGATGTGAAGAAGGGTACATTGACCATGAACGTGTTTGATGAGACAATAGCATTCAAAGTGTTTGAAGCCTCCAAGTTTCCAAGTGATGAGCATGAAGTTTTCCAGCTTGATGCAATTGATACTATGGTGAAAGAAGCACTGCCAATGAGTTATTTGGAGCCCATTGAAGCATGCATTACACAAAGCATAAGGAAAGAAGAAGTGGACAGCTTAGAGGCTGTGATATCTCCTTTACTTCTTGAGCTTGTTTGCAGCATGGATAGCTACATAGAAGTTGGAAAAGGTATGCAAACCAATTTGAATCATTACCCCCACCTACTAATAAGGTTTTACCTTCTATTGTGCAGGCACCAGAGTTGGAATTAAAGGAATTGCCAAAACACCTTAAATATGCCTATTTAGATGAAAATAAGACTCTACCTGTTATCATTGCCTCACATCTCGAACCAAATGATGAGAAGAAGCTTTTGAGAGTTCTAAAAGAGTACAAAACTGCAATTGGGTGGAGCATTGCAGATATCAAAGGCATAAGCCCAACACTGTGCATGCACAAGATATTATTGGAAGACAATGCAATGCCTAAGAGGGATGCCCAAAGACGTCTCAATCCGAACATGAAGGAGGTGGTAAGAAAAGAGGTAATGAAGCTTTTAGATGTTGGTATTATTTACCCTATTTCTGATAGTAAATGGGTGAGCCCAGTGCAAGTTGTTCCCAAAAAGTTAGGTATCACAGTGGTGAAGAATGAAGCAAATGAGCTTGTACCTACACGGGTGACCACGGGCTGGAGAGTTTGCATCGATTATAGGAAGCTCAACACAGCAACAAGCAAGGATCACTTCCTTCTTCCATTCATTGATCAGATGCTTGAGAGATTGGCTGGCCATAGCCACTATTGCTTCCTTGATGGATATTCAGGCTACAACCAAATCGCCATAGCCCCAGAGGATCAAGAGAAGACGACCTTCACATGTCCCCTTGTCTGTTACATCCTCGCAGCCTCAAGATACGGCGAAATCCGAGCTGCAATCCTCGCAGCCTCGGGACTATTAGTTGCCCCGAGCCATTCCTCGCACCACACCTGCCTGTGTTCCCAAACTTAGGCCATTATTTCTAAATGACAAACTGCTCCAAAGCAACTAGGGGTACTTTAGGGTGGGTTTGAAAACCCATTGTAAGGGCTTTTTCTTTCCGCATCTGTAGCCTAGGTCACTGTAAAAAGCCAAATGTATGAAAATTGCCCTGGTATGAGTTTAAGAATCAGACCCCAAGAGTGCTTCGAAAGGGTAGCTGAGCCTTAGGAAGCACCTAGGTTACCTTCACCAGCAAAACTAACAGTCGCTCACAGATAGATTCTTAGCTTGGAATGAGAAGCTTGTAGTATGGAAGCAAAGCAGTCATGAGTTTAGCATTAAAGAGAGAGAGAGAGTTGTGAGTTCCTATGAGAAACAGGGGTTCTAAGGAAAGGAGGAAGGGACTCTAAGAGGGTTTGTTGAAGAGAGAGAGAGAGAAAGATGGGAAGAACAATGGGTGTGTTGAGTAATTTTTTGGCAGCCTGACAAAGCTATGTTAGACTCTGGAATGTCTTGCTAAAAGAGAAAATGGGAGGAGATGGAGGAATAGGGCACGGAATTGCAGGGCTTCAGGAATGAGAGATAATGCTTGCTCTTTAGATGTAAGTTTGTAGCTAGTGGTGAAGTAGTGGGTGTGGTTGTGTTTAATGGGTAGGAGATGGCCCTTTTAATAGCCGTTGGAAGCTCCTCCTTTCTAAGAAACCTGATAAAGGTCATAATTTCACACATTTGCATGCCTTCTTTGCTTAGTAATTTTGTTTAGCTTCTCTTTATTTTGAGTCTCTTACCTATGTTTGTGTGTTTTGTAGGTTAAGACAGCAAGAGATCACATTTGATGCAATCCATGCTTGTTAAGGGCTGATTGGGATGAAAGGAATATGGGCTTAAAGACAAACCCAATTTGGGCCACACTCCTTGTCAGTCCAGTTTCGTAGGTCATCTTTCAGGCCTCATTTCAGTAACTTACACAGGTCGGATGAGGATACATCCTTGATAGAAGTTGTTCCAATGGGTGTCTATTATAACATATCCAAATTTCAGCCCAATTGGATAAATCTGGAGCCCTTAACACGTCAAAGACTGAACCAAGGTCACAGAAATGTCATGATTGGCTGCCATCACATCTACATCCCTAGAGCCATGTGCTCAGCATGGGCAGCCATACATGGGAGTCAAATCAGCTCAGGAACTCAGAAAGATGAACAAAAGTCAAGCTTTCCATAAAGAAACCATACCAAAGCATGGGCAGCTGGAGCAAGTGGCAAGCATGGGCAGAAGGGAGCAGTTGGGAGCAGCTAAGAGAGGTGTGCTTCACCAGCCAAAGGGGAGGACGAAATTTCTCTCTATAAATAGAGAGCTGCTCACTCATTCAAGGGAGATAGGCAGACACACACATTCACTTCATCCATTACTCTCAAACACACATTCAGATTCACCACAAAGAGAGAAGAGAGCTGGAGCTGTCCTGGGAATTCCTTGCTGCCATCATCTAGTTCTTCTCCTCTCTTTATCCTATCTATGTATTTCTTATTTTCTGCACTCATAGTTATGTCTAACTAATCCATTTAGTTAGGGCTTAGGATGAAGCCCTAGTCATGAATATTCAATGTTATGGATGATTTTATAGTTAATTGATTTCCTTGCTTTCATTACCAAGTTGTTAATCTCTAGTTTATTATGTGCTTGATGTATGTTTTGTTGGAGTAGCTAACTAAGATTTTATGCATCTAACACAGGTTGGGAAGGGGTTTAGATTCACCAATTCTACTCTCCTTTCACAAGCAACACATGAATGGCCTAAGAATCATTCAAGGGGTTAATAACCATAGGTTGACTAGGACAGATACCATGTTCTAGGACTTGTGTGATTATCATATTCTCAAGGAGCTTAATGACTCTTGTATGCTTTATTCTAAGTAGATACCATGCTTAGGTTGCATATTAGAGATCACGTGTTGTGTAGATACCATGCATAATCACATGCCTTAGGAGAATCATGCATCCTGCACCTAGATACCATAGGCTTGTATGCGATAATCTATTGTTGATGAAGCTTGAGTCAATTTCTATGCATTCATAACTTGGATAGGAAGACTAGTGGTAGATTCCAAGGCTCTAACACCTCTCAATCTTTGTTTCACAACTTTTTGATTGCTGCCAGTGTTTACTTTCGAGCACTTTCATTTCACGCTCTTCTTTTCATTTCAACAACAAAACCCCCCATTTCGAGTGCGTGTGTGGTGCTAGGATTCTGTCCTAGACCTTGATAAATTAGCAAGAGGCATTGTTGAATTCGACCTTGCCTTTAGCTAGTTAGTCAGTTTTTTTGTTATATATTTTTCTAGCATTCTAAGTAATTTAACTTGGAACCAAGTTACCATTCTCTGTGGGATCGACCTCGTATTTACATAAGCTATACTATAAATGGTTCGTGCACTTGCGAGAATTAAAGTTGCTATTTTTAATAACTCATTTTAGTTGTTAGGAATTGAATCAACAAAACCCTAATGGTTTCTCTCTAATTTTGCCAAGTCTCCCCTTTCATTTATCTTCTCTCTTTTAGATTCACCCCAAAATCTTCCTCTGTCAAAACACACAAAGACAAGATTTATGGGAGCTCTGAGGCCTTCTCGCAGCTGCTTCAGTGTTGAACTCCTATTTGACTACCTCTTCACCTTCTTTCCTTCCCTCTTCCATGGCAAGAGCTGGTAGGAGAAAGAAATTGGTAAGGGCGTTGGTTTGAAGGGTGCTTTTGCTCTGCGCACGCTAATACCCATTGGTTCTTTGCGTGTTCTACCTTGATGTTTGTTTTTAACCATGTGCTGGAGCCTCCCTGCAGCTTATATACATGGATATTATGGCTTTCATCGTGGCTCTTGTTTCCAGCCAAGTGCTGGAGATTACAAATATTTTCTTTGGTTGCTTGGGCTTTCCTAAGGTGATAGGTTAGCCTACTAAGGGAATGGGCTAAACTCCCTAAAGTGATGGGCTATTTTACTAAGGGACTGGGCTACCTATTTCTGTCATTATGCTTACCCACATATTTGGGCTCAAGAAATGGGCTTGAGTTTTGGGCTCTCAAGCAGCCCAAAATTTCCATTTCTCGACTCATCAATGGGCCTCATGAATGCTTATTACCATCCATACCACAACCCACTCAGCAAGCCCTGAGCATTTGCGTTGCTTGGGCCCACTTAAGCTTGTAGCATAGCTAGGTGTAAAAATAATGATTTTCCGCTGGGCATTCCATGTCACTTGGTGTGCTTGAATTTTATTGTCTTTGAAAAGGGATATGATGCTTGACAGGATAATTAGCATGGGCTTGTAGAGCCAGTGCCTTTTATAGGCTCATTTCAATTCCTAGCGTGACGAATTGCATATTTACTTGGCATGGCACGTGGTCGTGGCTCGTGCAAGCATGAATGACGAACTTTCGCGGGCTCCAAATCAGGTCTTTTCTTAAAAAGGCATTGTGCTGGACTTAGAATTCATTTGGGCGAACTGGATTTTTTGGGCCTCAACATTAGCCCTCTTAATTATGAGGGCCATGGATAAGTGTCAAATGGGCGAATAATTAAACCCGACCCCAAAATCAAATTCATAAGCTTCAGCAGTTATTTGTGGTTTCTCAGATACCAACTTCCTCCTTGTTTTTCATTTATTATTTCCTCCTTGTTTTTCATTTATTATTTCTTCCTTCTTCTCCTTCCTATTTACACGCACTGAGTAACCTCTCCCCATCACCTTCATCTTCTTTTCCTTTTCTTCCTCCAACGAACGCAAAGCAAGAGAGAGAGGAGAGTGAGATCAAGAAGAACCGCCACTACAATCAAAGGAGCTCAAGCCAAACTCAACTCCGTCATTCCCGCCCGAAGAAACCCACTTGCTATTGCTAGAAGAGATTGTCTCTATGCATACTTTTCTTCTAAAATTCCCAATTCCTTCTTTCTTGGTGCATCACGAGGCCGTCCTTTGAGGTGATTAACAAGGTATGCCATTTCCTCTTTGCAATTTCTTGAATCTATTGTGGGGCTTGTTAGGTTCTTCATCCTCATGGGGTTTTTCTTTTCTTGTTTTGCAGCTGCGCTAGACCTCTCGACTTATCCATTCTTTGTTGTCACCGTGACGAGAGTACCCATGACATAGTTGCCGGAAAAGGCGTGGTTTGCTGGCTTTCGAGCAAGTCTGAAGGGTGCCTTTGCTGAAATTGTGTGAAGGAGTGGTCAGGTATGGATTGCTCCTTTCTTTCTTCATTTTATCGTGTGTTGGGTCTCTTTGTGCTAGCGAAAAGGTATGGATAAGTGCGTGATGCGCTGCTCCGTGATTGTAGGTTTACACGCCTCTCGCACAAGAAAGGTGAAGGTGCAAACCTTGTGTCACATTCCTTGCTACGGAAGCTTTGAGAGCACCGGTTTATAACTTGGGCATTTAGACTTCTATCTTGGTCTTTGGTAAGTAGTTCTACTCTTTGCTAGAAATGTGTGTTATTCTTTTGACTTTGTAGGCATAGACATAGATTGGTGTTTGGCCTAGGCTCGTTCTTCCTGTGAACACGTGCTTGATTAGCTTTGGGCTTTCTCTATGTCGCGGGAAAAGGGCTACATAAACTGATGTAATGCATGTTTTGCAAATGCTTGAATTTTGTATTATTGGGAGAGAATTTTTCTTGCCATGGGAATTGCTTGTTGCTCATGGAACGAGAATTTTGCTTGCCATGGGTAAATTGCATGTCGCTTGGACATTTGCTTGCGCCTCCTTTAGTGTGAGCTTGACTTGCCATGCTTGGCATATATTTTGCGTGTGCACGTTCTTGACCACCTTTTTATTGTTGTTGTACTATATGCATCACGAGCGTATGCTTGTAATCGCATGATGAATACATAGGATTAGAGGTTGTTGAAAGCTTGAGGAAAGCACTGTTGGTTTCTTTTTATGAGCTTAGAGCTTGGACTAGGATAACTATTTATTTTCTTGGCCTTATAGGGATAGATATAAACATGTGTATGATGGGTCTGTAAGAATACCTTGTAACTCATAAGAATTTTTTTGTGTGAAAAAGGTTACTAGGAGGTAAGTAGTGTCCAGTTTGCAACACTTGCTTTGTGAAAAAAAAGGTCTGCTGGAATGATTGATTGAGCATGGAATGGGAACTTTGCTTGTCATAAGCTCGAGTAATGGATTGCATGATGCTTTGAAAATATTTTTTATTTATGCATTTCGCTTGGCATGAGATAGCTTGCTTTGCTTAGTTTGTGAAGTTCATATTGCTTGCATGCTAGTGTGGAGATTGCTTGGCTTTTAACACAGAGAACTAGCTTTATAGTTTGCCCTTTTGCAGCATATTCTCTATTGGCAATTCTTGTAGGGATTCACGTAATAAGTCATGATGACCTCTGTGATGAGTGATGGCCTATTTCCCCTTGCACGATGGGCTGAAGAAGAGACAACTACCTTCATCGCTTAGAAACACTTGCCAAGACTTGATCATAGGCACTGGGTAAGCTTTGGAGGCTACTCTCATTTCCATGTGTTGAATAGAAAAAATGCATGCTTTCCGGCCACTTGATTTTTCAATACCCTTGCAGCATCACTAAGGGCTGGCCAGAGTGGTTCGATTGTGAGTTGGCAGACCCAACTACCAATGATGTTTTGCGAATGATTGAAGGTTGCAAAGTAGACATCGTTTTCAACCTTATAGTAGTGTGTTGAAAGGGTTTGAGCATGTGTCTTATTAGGACCTCGCTTGGACTTTCCGCTTGATACGTAGAAGCAGTTATAGCATACGCTGTTTTTAGAGCACGAGCTGCTTGTAGCATAAAGATGTATGCCCGATCCCCTTAAGCAAGAGTTTTCATTAATGCGTTGAGCCTTAAGGAACACGAATTGAAGACCTAGTGCCGTAAGCTACGAGACCTTCTCCTTAACAAATGAGCTACTGATAATGGCACTTGGTGCGTGGTGGAAACATCGAAAGGATCATCTCTCTGTGCTTCTTCTGCTTTGTTTTAGTCATGCACTGTGATCTAGTTGAGGTACCTAATTCTCCTTGTTGGCACCATGATATATATATATTTTTATTTTTTTTTATATAGCAAGGCTATATCTTCTAGTACCATCTTTCTCTAACACCAATCCTTATTTTACCTTGCAGGTTGTATTTCTTGTTGTGGGGTTGGCTGGCTTGGTGCTTAGTAGCATTTCCTTTTGAAACCACAGGGTGTATTGATTTGTAGCACAATTGACTACATTTGGGCTTGAGTTGTACCCCTTTTATTTATTTATTTATGGAGAGCCTAAAGCTCATGTTGTTGGAACCTTGAAACACAGCTTTGTTACATACTTTCTGCCAGAACTTTTGATTTAGAATGCTTGAGATATTAAGTTTCGGCCTGTTTTGTACCCTTTTCTTGGTTGGAAATAATGAAATGCATGAATTGTTGAGGTTTGGAATGCATTGAGATAATGATTTCCAGCTTGTTTTGTACACTTCACTTGGTTGGAAATAATGAAATGCATGAGTTGCTTGAGATTTTAAAAGATTGAGTTGTGGTAGGTGCAAGGTACATGCTGCCAATTTTTTTTTAAAAGATCACAAAAATGTTTGCCCCATTGCCTCTATATTTTTTTGTTTTAAAAAGAACATGTTTTGCAAAACAGAAGAAGGTAAAAGCAAGGAAAGAATACTAGAGGCTTTTTTCTTTCTCCAAAATACTCCATTCTCATTGCAAATATCATCTTGCACCTTGACATGCTATAATAGTGGTGCATTCTACAAAAGTTGTGAAAGCATATGGTGAAAACACAGAAGGAGTTCATCTTTGAAATAAATTTGAAAAGCCAGAAACAAAAGGATAGGTGCAAAAGCAACTCAGCAATAGTAAGGCCTTGAACCACTTTGCATTGATGAATACTCCAATCAAATCAAGCCCCCAAGTATGAAAGGGCCAAGGAGTGTGCATGACTTGCAATAGCATGAAAGCTTGTGGCTTAGGTTGGCATGTATTTGGCATGTGTTGTACTAGGTTGCCATGCTTTGCAAAGATATTTTAACAGAGCCACAACTGCTGCTTTACTTGCATACGACTCATAACCCAACTGTTGAGGCCCAAAAAATTCATGATTGGGCCCGAATAAATTATCAGCCCAAAACGACACTCCATTAAGGAAAAGTGTAAAGCAGAGTACACGAAAACTCGCCACATGCGAAGTTGTAGTTTACGTGCCATGCTAAATAAATTCGCCATGCTAAGGGTTGAGATAAAATATACCGGCTCTACAAGCCCATGCCGAAATTAAACATCGCAATCCTTCCTGTGGATGATAAAATTAAAACATGCCAAGCAATATGTCATGCCAAGCACAAAATCGTTATCTCACACCCAACCACGCCATAAGCCTAAGTGAGCTGCCACTCAAATGCCCGGCTTGCTTGAGGGGTTGTGGTATGGATGGTAATAAATCAACATGAGGCCCATTGATGGACCGAGAAATGGAAAGTCTCGGGTTGCTTGGGAGCCTTGGGACTCAAGCCCATTTCTTAGGCCCAAACATGTGGGTGAGCACAAGGGAGAAAAATAGCCCAATAGCCCAAGCAAAAATAGCCTATTGACTCAACCAAAGAGCCCAATGTTTAACAAAAATAGTCCACTTGCTTAAGGAACCACCTTAGCCCATACAAAACTCCAAAATAAGCCACAAAAGCCTCAGCCCTTTGCTAAAAAAGTAAAAGTCAAGTAGAGAAGGTCCAGGTTTATTGAACAGAGCTGCCAAGACATGGAGGGAGCAAGTTTCAAAGCCAAAACATTCAAGGAACCAAGGGGTATTAGCAGTAGGATGCCATAGAGAGAAACACCCTTCAACCAGCGTATATATCCCAACTCCTTTTCCCATCAGACTTAGCCATGGAAAAAGGAAAGAAAGCAATAAAAGAGATGGTGGGAATAGAAGTCCACATTGAGATAGCTATGGGAAAAGGGGGCCTTTGAGCTTCAAAACTCTGATCTGTGCAAATAGATAGAAGAGATTTCATCAAAATGGGAAAAGCCAAGGAAAGAGATGAGAAAGGAGGGAAAAGCTTGGCCAAAATAGGTAGAAGCCATTAGGGTTTCTTGAAAAACGGTGGTTTCTAGCGGCTATAAATTGAAGCTTCTCCTACCTAACAAATCCAACCCAGATTTAGAGAGCAAGCTTTCTCTCTAACTTGCAAAAACCTAGCAATCTTGTGCACTGCTTTCACCTTCTTCTCCATTTTTCTTTCTCGCAGATAGAGTATCCATTAAGTCGCCGTCGAAGAGTATTGTTCTTCATATCTCTTCCTAGCCAAATCTCCCATGTTTCTTCTTTCTTACCTTAACACTCTTTTCCCTAAGAAAGCCTAAAGTTCCCCTCAATGCTAAACTCATGTTGATTTTGCTTCCATGCCACATGCCTCTCATGCCAAGCTCAAAATTTTATCTGTAAGCATGCATAAATTATCTGTAAGTTGCTATCGTTTGAGTCGGTGAAGGTAACCAAGATACTTCTTAAGGCTCTACTGCCCTTTCAAGCATTTTTTGGGCTTAATTTTTGATCTCGCATAATGTGGACGCATTTTTCCGCTTGCTTCTTGGTGCTTAGCCCATTTGTAGTCAGGAAGAAAAAGCCCCTACACCAACTAATCAAAGAGTGATTTGTAGCTCATAACCCATTGTCCTTTCTTCAACTTTTGTGAGGTTATGAGAGGTTACGATAGCTATCTCTCGATAATCTTGTTGACCAAATGTAGCCCCCAAGTGGTGTTCTTCCAAAGATGTCCAGTGAATAACTTCGCTGCTAGAACCATCCTCCCATCCATCAGTAAGTGGCCATAGGTTGTTATAACTTGAGGGTTTTGAATATTTACACTAGTAAGCTTTCTCTATGTTTCCACAAGGCTCCCAAATAGCCTCCGATGGCTTTGGGTCATTCTTCCACAGGTGGCACAATACGTTGTCATCTAGCAAGTCATCGAGCATGTAATGACAGAAAATGCATCTCCTTTCCCCTTCTGCTTTGGCAAGGGTCTTCACAAAAAGCTTGCTTCCTAGAGGGTAGCTCAAGAGTTCCGTCATGTATCTCGGTGTGCAAGATCTTCCTCAAAGTTTGACAAGCAAAGGGTTGGATGACCCACAAACCGATGATAACGGCAGGCATTTAGATCACCCTTTTCCTCTTGGTAGTACTGGACTTTGTAAGGCTTGGAGGGTTTGATTGCACCATCAGCAAACATTGTGTCAAGAATGGCATGGAACACTTAATCTTTGAATGGCAATGGCTGGTACGCCTGCCTGTCTTTTCTTTTGTAAATTGTAGTCACTAGATGATTTGTCATCCTCATCTAATGTTTGGTGTGCTTCTTCCTCTTTCACTCTTCCAAGCTTCTCACCAGCTTAGCTTGACCGACATGCTTGTTTTTCTCATCAAGCCCAAAGAAATGAAAATTGGCTGATGCCAATATTCTCCGTATAAACTCAGAATTCGTCTACAATGTTGCTGATACAAATTTCAACAAGTGCTTCCTCATCTTTCTCATCATAGCAAATAGAGCAGTCCCAAATCTGTGTACCTAAATCCATTGTCTTCCCTTATGCTTTTGGTGTGTTGTTGAGTTGAGTCGAGTAACTCTTTCCTCATGTCAGAATTTTTTTATAGAACCATACAAATCTTCCCAAGAACGAATGGAGTCTGGGTGCTAATGTCGTATACCACGATAAGCACAATCGTAAGGCTTTTCAAAAATTCTCAAGTCGAGATTATAATCACCAAGATGTGGTTCCAAAGCATCAATGAAGCGATTGACATGCTCCTTCGGGCTTCTTTTCCTCCCATCGAAAAGGACAAAGCTTGGTGCCTCATAGCCTTTGGGATAGGGCTGGGAGTAAGCTTGATGGATACAGCGGCTGAGGAACATACTTCCAATCTTCTTGGCTTTGACTTAGTTCCTTCTCTAGCATAGCGATGACATCTTCTTGGGTGATGGAAGATGGCCCTTTGTTCGAGCCCTTCTTAGAGTGTGACAAATTCCTTTTGGGGAGGTCTTTAGCTTTCTTAAGCAGCAGGAGACTGACCGAAAGTTTTTAGCTCTTGATTGTGTCTACCATCTCCTTTAGGTTTTCCTACATAGCAGGATGGCTGCAATGAGGTCCGAAAGGGTAAAAGCTCTCACTTGCATGTTCTTCTTCTCTAGGAGAGGCATTTTGCCCTGATTCCGAGTCACCATGGTCCTGTCCGTCTTGGGAAGCCATGGTATTACTTTAGTCTTCTTTCTTGGAGGCATCGATGAAGACAATGGCCTGATCCCCAACAAAGTCGCCAATTTATGTAGGGACTTTCATTAGAGCTGGCATACCATCTTTGTGAGCTCCTGGGTTATTTAAAGAGCAAATGTGAAAATTTCCCCTGGTTTGAGTTCAAGAATCAGACCACAAGAATGCTTTAAAAGCATAGCTGAGCTTTAGGAAGCACCTTGGTTATCTTCACTAGCGAAACTAACAGTAATTACGATAGATTCTTAGCTCTGCATGAGAAGCTTGTGGCATGGAAGCAAAGCAGTCATGAGTTTAACATTAAAGAGAGAGAGAGATGAGTTCTTATGAGAAACAGGGGTTTTAAGGAAAGACGGAAGGGATTCTAAGAGGGTGTTGAAGAGGGTGTTGAAGAGAGAGAGAGAGAGAGAGAGAGAGAGAGAGAGATGGGAAGAACAATGGGTGTGTTGGGTAATTTTCCTGCAGCCTGACAAAACTATGTCGACTGGAATGTCTTGCCAGAAAAGAAAATGGGAGTAGATGGAGGAATTGGGCACGAAATTGCAGGGCTTCGGGATGAGAGATAATGCTTGCTCTCTGGATGTAGTTTTGTAGCTAATGGTGAAGTAGTGGATGTGGTTGTGTTTAATGGGTAGGAGATGGTCTTTTTTATAGCCGCTGAAGCTACTCCTTCTAACAAACCCTAATGGTTTCTCTCTAATTTTTCCAAGTCTCCCCTTTCATTTCTCTTCTCTCCTTTCGATTCACCCCATTTTGTGAAATCTTCCTCTATCCAAACACACAGACAAGATTTTTGAGCTCCAAGGCCTTCCCACAAATTTGCTGAGTGTTGAACTCTTATTTTTGACTACCTCCTCACCTTCTTTCCTTCCCTCTTCCATGGCAAAAGCTAGTAGGAGAAAGAAATTGGTAAGGGCGTGGTTTTGAAGGGTGCTACGCTCACGCATGCTAATACTCATTGGTTCTTTGCGTGTTCTACCTACTGTGATATTTTGTCTTCATTGTGGCTCTTGTTTCCAGCCAAGTGTTGAGATTACATATATTTTCTTTGGTTGCTTGGGCTTTCCTAAGGTGATGGGTTAGCCCACTAAGGGAATGGGCTAACTCTCGAAAGTGATGGACTATTTTACTAAGGGAATGGGCTACCTATTTCTCACATTACGCTTACTCACATATTTGGGCCAAGAAATGGGCTTGAGTTTTAGGGCCCCAAGTAGCCCAAAATTTCCATTTCTCGACTCATCAATGAGCCTCATGAATGCTTATTACCATTTATACCGAACCCACTCAAGTTCAAAGTCAAACTAGCATTTATGCGGGCTTGGGCCCACTTAAGCTTGTAGCGTAGCTTGGTGTAAAAATAATGATTTTCCGCTTGGCATTGCATGTCTCTTGGCGTGCTTGAATTTTATCATCTTGAAAAGGGATATGATGCGTGATGATAATTAGCATGGGCTTGTAGAGCCGCGCCTTTTATTGGCTCATTTCAATTGTTAGCATGATTTAATTGAATATTTTTGGCATGGCACGTGGTCATGGCTCGGTAGCGTGAATGACGAACTTTCGCAGGTTCCAAATCGGTCTTTTCAATAAGGCATTGTGCTGGGTTTGGAATTCATTTGGGCTGAACTGTGATTTTTTGGACCTCAACAACCATATACCGAACTTATATAAATACTTTCCCTTTATTTCACAAACTAAATCCTTTTCCCAACTCTTATATTAACTTCACAGCCCGTTCTCAACCACGATTAAAAATATATATATACTCCACACTCTGTTAAGAACTACTAGTCATGATTTATCACTTTCAAGAGCCACTGAGTATATATATATATATATATATATATATATCAAATATAAACACAGGATAAAATATTTATTTAATTTCTCGTACACTCCAACCAATTATTAAGCCGTGCCTAGCTTTACACCGTTAAGCATAATCTATTATCCTTAGAATGTATAAGTGATTACCCTTAAACTCATAAGCAAGAAATCATCCACTAACACTCAATCCGATACATGAACAACAATCCCAACAATAATAAGTAGATAGGAAGGTATATAAGTAAGTAACTGACTAAATAGAGGAATAAATAAATAAATAAATAATTCCAAGAGATTCCATCACTCTAACAATGCACAAACTTTGAACATAAAAAATATCATCAAGACTACCAGAAACACCATAATACAATTCTCAAAATTCAACCAAACCATTTCCTGAACTCACACTGAAATTTTCCTTACAAATTTAATTTCCGAGCTCAAACCAAACAAACCCAGCAGATCAATAGTAAGACCATTCCAAGACCACATGAATTTCCTTGAGGTCTTGTTGACTCACAAGCAAACACTCGTTACCCCACAAATCATTACTTCTTAATTAGTTAACCACCAATCCTACTTAACTCAAACAGCCTTAACAACTCAGAACATAAAGTTCACCACGTGGTCACGTAAGCCAAGTTCACAATGTGTTCCTCAAACGCCTCACGTGTTCACCCACATTGAAAAAGCATCACTTCAAAAACCCACCACATTTCACTTAATGAAAGTAAGGATGCACAAAAGGTGCGGTCTACATGAAATTAAACCTATGGCTCTGATACCAAGTTGACAGGACCTGACCCAAATTCTACTTTGAACTGTCGAACCCTATGCATGTCCGACACTCCGCGAATGCCGGGCACACATGACCAAATTGCCCTTTAACTAGAAACCAATTTTTCTACTATCAGCCAAAAATTGGGCAAAGTCTCCCCTGTAATTTGCCCATTTTCCAAAAAATTTCCACCACAATAAACATTTATATATTCCAATCGCTCAAAGATGCTAAATTATATCCAAGCAATCAAGCATCATATCATTCTAGTCTCATCCCTTATTGAGGGATCAAGCCACATGTGGTTATTTTAACTCTTTAACTTATAAGACAAACTCATAGCTTAATAAATTTGTAACAACCCGATCCTAAATTAATATTTAATTATTAATTTATTCAAGTAAAAGACAATTTTACCCTATAAAATTTTAATGGTCTAAAAGTTGACTTTTTATTCGGGAAAGAATTTGGGGATTTTAGTTGTACCGTTGCATGTAGAGCACATTGAGATGAGTTCGTAGAAACGTATTTGGCTCAAATCTGAGTTGTAATGAGAGAGATACGATCAAAATACGTTGAGGGGCAAAATGGTAATTTGCTGTGTCATATTTTAAAACCTTTCTCTCTCTCTCTCTCTCTCTCCCGATTCCACTGCCACCAGCCACAGAGGGCACGGATCGGTACTAAAAGGACCGACCTAGCCCCGTCACACGCCCCGTCCTTCCTCGTCATCAACAGCTCTAGGCGCCAAAAAAAGAAGAAAATGGCTGGAACTTCGTGAGTGTTCTCCGGCTCCGTTCTCTCTCCTCCGATGCCCATTTTTGGTGATCAAGGTATGGATTTTTATCTATTCTTCATGCTCTAGCTGCTTGTTAGGTAGGATTTGATCAATTCCTAGCGTAAGTAACTCGATTTGGATTTAGGGATGAAATTGTAGACAAAGAAATTTTGGTGCAATAAATTCTATTGGACGAGAAAATAATTAGGGTTTGGTGGATTAAATTGTGGGCCCCATAATTTGCCCATGTGGCGTGTGACTCATCAAAATCGGATTAGTTATCAAAAAGGTGACACGTAGCAACATCCGACGGAGTGCATCAGACGGTTCAAGATGAAGACAAAATTAAGGGAAAGAATCTTCTATGATTGACTTTGATTTAAATCAAATATTAATAAGGTCAATCAATTGAAGATAATCTGGTTAAGAATTGCCAGATTATGGGAATTGATTTAAATCAAATCAAAATCCCATAAAACAAGGTTTTAAATAGGGAAAGTTACTTAGGTCAAGCATCCTACAAGAGCCTATAAATAGGAGGCTTCAAGACGAAAGAAAGGCGAGAAAAAACCTAGCATTGAGAAGAAGCAGAAACTCCTCGCATTCTTCACCTACACTTTGGAAGAGCCACTACACAACAAATACGTGCGCTGGTTCCTCCACCCTAGAAAATCCCAAACACCAAACAAGCCTTGTGCTACCCGTTTGATCAAGATCAAGTCTCTACGACCCTTGCATCAAACACAAATTTTCTTTATACGTTTTGGAGATCGAATCAGAGGACAGAGATTGTAACCCTAAATTTCATAAATACAAATATTATTTTGTACACGTGTTCTTGTCTCATTTTTCGTAGGAAATTCGTGTTTACAAATTTGGCACGCCCAGTGGGACCATCCCTACCTCTCATCTCTTTTTCCAGTTCCAAAATCAACCAACACGCCAAACACGATGGCCTCTAAGAAGATTCAAACTGTTCCTGTGGCGAAAGGGAAAAGCGTGAGTGCCTCCTTCTCAAGCGGAGATTTTGCTGGGGTCGTCACTCGGAGCTAGGCCAAGGCTATATCTGCAACTCAACATGTCACTTCCATACTGACTCAAGCCAAGGCGTAAAGATGTGAACCGAAGGCGTGAACTGTTATCAATCTGGTCTCCTTGGGGCAAGAAGAATACCTCCCGGGCGGATGAGAGAAATTTCTAATGAAGAAAGGAGTTTTTCGCTAGAAGAATTCAAGAGAACGCTCTTCTCGCTGCTTTCGACGACTGAAACACGAGTGCTCATACCATGGATCCCGCGACGACCAACATAAGAAGATTGCCTCAGCGTCCATAGGTGAGTCTTATTCTATGGCCATGCAGGTTATAGTGAAGGGAGCAATGTCTATTGAAGAACAAGCGGCCCATATGAGCAAAGCGGTCACGAAACTGACGAAGATGGTCGAAGAGAAGGATGCGCAGATTTCTTCTCTCATCAACAAGTGGGAAGCACATCAAGATAAGGAGCCTGGTCAAGACGCAAACAAGAACGGACCACATCATGAGGCTGAATCCAGCGAGAAAGGATTGGGTCATGAAACAGAGTCGGGTGAGAAGTCGCACGAAAAAATTGACGCCGCCTTGGTGGGTTCTTTGTCAGTCCAACAACTTCAGGACATGATCGCTAACACCATCAGAGTTCAATACGGAGCACCTTCCCGAGACATGCTCATGTATTCTAAGCCATACACTAGGAGGATAGACAACTTGCGGATGCCGACGGGATATCAACCTCCCAAGTTCCAACAATTCGATGGAAAGGGCAATCCAAAACAACACATTGCACACTTCGTCGAAACTTGCAACAATGCTGGAACGCAGAGGGCGACCACCTGGTGAAACAATTTGTTCGGTCTCGAAGGGAAATGCATTTGATTGGTATGTAGACTTGGAGTCTGAGTCCCTTGACATTTGGGACCAAATGGAACAAGAATTCTTGAACAGATTCTATAGCACTCGTCGCACCATGAGTATGATGGAACTCACGAATACCAAGCAATGGAAAGATGAACCTGTCGTTGATTACATCAATCGATGGCGCCTATTGCTTGGATTGCAAAGATAGGCTTTTGGAGATATCAGCAGTCGAGATGTGCATTCAAGGGATGCATTGGTCGTTACTCTACATTCCACAAGGGATTAAACCCCGCACGTTTGAGGAGCTAGCCACTCGTGCCCATGATATAGAGTTAAGCATCGCTAGCCACGGAGGAAATCATCGAGCATAAAAAGGAGAAAGTCTTTGGACAAAAGACAGATAAGCCGGTCAAGAAGCCTACCAAGGAAGCAATGACAATCAACACAGTCCCGGTCAAAATCTCCACCCGAGATAAAAAGAGGGAAGTCAAAAGGATGGAGTCATCCTGAGAGGTAGATAAACATCGGCGTACCTTGAAGGAATTGGAGGAGAAAACGTACCCTTTTCCTGACTGATGTCTCAGGTATGCTTGAGGATTTGCTGGAAAAGAAGGTGATCGAATTGCCAGAATGTAAGCGGCCTGAGGAGATGAACCGGGTCAATGACCCTAAATTTTGCAAATACCACAGAATTGTCAGCCATCCAGTAGAAAAGTGCTTCGTGTTGAAGGAGCTAATTATGAACTTAGCTAGGCAAGGAAGGATCAAGTTGGATGTTGACGAAATTGCGGAGGCGAACGCTGCACAATTGTGTTCGGATCCTTGATCCAGCAAGCCGTTGCCGTATTGTCAAAAAGATTAGAGTTTCAATCTACAAGGGACATACACCAGAAGACTGGTCTATGTACAAAAGAAGTGGTGGGCGAACCAAACAATCAATGTGGTGATGGCTTTGTTGGTAACTTGTCTTTTGATGACAATGAAGGATGGACGCTCGTTACTCGGCGGAAGTCTCGTACGAAGCGCATTCCTCAACGACAAAATGCTCAATCAAAGAAGAAGCGGCGAAAGAGAGGCTCGCACCAACATTCTAAGAACAAAACCAGATGGATGGTGAGGAGAGACTCCGAACAAGAAGATAGACCATTAATCCAAGGGCCACGAACTCCAGTTATGCTAGGAGAATACTTTCCCAAAGTGTTCTTCGTAAGAGGGCCAACGGAGACAGTCCATATGACAACTTGCTATCAGGTAGATGACAAAGATGCCTCGGAAGGAAGATATGAAACTCATAAAGAGCGAAAGGTCTCAACATAGGCAGAAAATCCACCAGTGCATTCAAATATTGAAGAAGCGGCGGAACTCCCTGAAGCCATACGTGTAGCATTGGTAAAGGCATTAATGGATCTCGATATCCAACCAAATAAGATAAAGAAGACCGGAGAATTAGAGCCTGAGTCTCAAGACCATGCTATTTGCTGCGCAATGTGCGCTTCCATCACATTCACCGATGAAGACCTCTTGTTAGGATCTAAACCACATAATCGTCCCGCTTTTCGTGTCAGGGTATGTGCAAGAACAAAAACTTAGTTGCATGCTTGTGGACGGAGGTTCAGCAGTGAACATTATGCCTAAATCCATGATGATGAAGTTAGGCATCACCATGGATGAATTGTCTCGCAGTCGTCTCATGATTCAAGGCTTCAATCAAGGAGGACAAAGAGCTATGAGCATGATCATAATTGAGCTCGTGATAGGCGATTTAAAGTCAAACACCCTATTTCACGTGATTGATGCTAAGACCTCCTACAATCTCCTATTAGGAAGGCCATGGGTGCATGAAAATGGGATAGTGCCTTCAACCTTACATCAATGTTTCAAATTTTACAGAGGAGGAGTAAAGAAAATCTTGGGTGACGTCAAACCATTTACTGAAGCCGAGTCTTACTTCGCGGACGCCAAATTTACATGGATGACGACGTGGTATCTGAAGTTATTCTGGAGGTTCACTCAACTGGAAAAGCCATGCCAAGAAGAGAAGAGCATTCAAAGTGCCTCCCGCAGAGAATATTTCAAGAAGTCAAAAGCACTTTGTCCGGACAAATGGGATCATCACCGGATGTTCACTGAAGGTGTCTACTCCCGTCCTCCCGCTATGTCTCATCATCCCGACGGAAGGAAGGACAATCCCCATTTGGAGAAGAAGTAAAGCCAAGGAAATGGGGAGAAAGCGACATGAAGTTCTTGAAGGAGTCCACAACCATACCTTTACCTAAGTTGAATAATTCGGACGTTTCAAATATTCGCACCATGGTTCGTCAATCAGGTATCATCACAAGGCAACAAGACACGAATCTCTTCCGGTCACAAGAACAAAAGAAGGTTTTGACCCTAATGCTTATAAGCTCATGTCAAAGGCAGGTTATGACTTCGGCTTATCCTCTTCGATGAGAGAGCTTAATCCATATGTCACAGGAGGAAGGAAGCATGGCCTTAGCGAAACCCAAAAGAAGTTGAAGGAGCAAGGTTACACAATTGACTTAGCTAGAGCAGGCCTAGGTTTTACTCCTGTCGCACCTGTCAAGATCTCTGTTAGAAGAAAAGAAAAGAAAGCAGAAGCTCAATATATTAGTGTCGAAGAAGTTGAGGAGGAAGAAGAACCAAAGGCTAGTAAGAGAGCCTCAGTTGTTCACCGCTTAGCTGCAAGCCTACCTAGCAGACCTCAGTTTTCAGCCGCATCAAAGAATCAACATCACGACCTTCTGTGTTCAAAAGGATAATTGGGCATGATAGCCAAATGGGAATTCAATCAGCCCCACGTAGATCGGCGCTAGAAAGACTTAGAGTTCCAAGCAAGTCGTCTGAAGAGAAAAATCAGCAAGAATTGAAAACTAGAGTTCATGTTGATTCAACGAAAGACAATGAAATTCGGAGCTTAATCTCGTCACGTATGAAACGTCACTCTACATTAGACGTAACTTCAGGTGACCAACTCAAAGTGAAACGACGAACAATCATACAAACTCGGGAAACTTTGAGTCAGCAAAACAAAAGTGATGATGAAGAAGCAGAGGTTCTAGCTGTTCATCACGTTACGATCAAAGAGCTCGACGAAGATGAACCTTTCGAGGATGAGGTTCATGATGCTCCTGCCGCATTAGAAGATGGAAGCCAAGCGACTGTTGATGAACTAAAAGAACTCAATCTTGGCACAAATGAAGACCTAAGACCTATCTTCGTTAGTGCACTTTTGAATCCTAGTGAAGAGGAGTCCTATCATCAACTGCTACTTGAGTATAAAGATGTCTTTGCTTGGACATAAAAGGAGATGCCATGCCTTGATCCGAAAGTTGCTGTTCATCACCTTGCAGTCAAACCTGGAACACGCCCAATCAAACAAACTCAACGTCACTTCCGTCCGGAGCTCCTAAGTCAAATCGAAGCCGAAGTTGACAAGTTCATCGCCGCCGGATTTATTAGGGAGGTGAAATACCCGACTTGGATAGCGAACATCATTCCGGTGAAGAAGAAAATCACTGGATAAATTCGTATTTGTGTTGACTTCCGAGACTTAAACGAGGCTTGCCCGAA
This sequence comes from Prunus mume, assembly GCF_029339155.1. Lineage (NCBI taxonomy): Eukaryota > Viridiplantae > Streptophyta > Magnoliopsida > Rosales > Rosaceae > Prunus > Prunus mume. Next base: position 28,879,412 of record NC_142700.1, read on the forward strand.
TGATGACTTTCCATTGCCCATAATTGAGCTCATGGTTCATGCAACCACAGGTCATGAAGCCTTATCTTTCATGGATGGTTCATCTGGATACAATCAAATAAGAATGTCGCCAGAGGACGAAGAACTCACAGCCTTCGTCACTCCAAAAGGAATTTACTGTTACAAGGTGATGCCATTTGGCCTCAAGGATGCAAAAAGCGACCTATCAACGTGCAATGCAAAAGATCTTTGGTGACATGCTTCACAAGAATGTCGAGTGCTATGTTGATGACCCGGTGATCAAGTCAAAAATAAGAGAAGATCACTTGAAAGACTTAAGAATGGTGTTTAACAGATTGCGGAAGTACCAACTCAAGATGAACCCATTGAAGTGTGCTTTTCACGTCAGGTAAATTTCTTGGTTTCATCGTTAAACATCGAGGCATTGAAGTAGACCAGACTAAGATTAAAGCCATCCGAGGTATGCCCGAGCCAAGAAATTTACGTGAGTTGAAAAGTTTACGAGGGCGTCTCGCATTCATTCGGCGATTCATCTCAAACTTAGCAGGAAGGTGTCAGCCGTTCAGTCGCCTTATGAAAAAAGATGTTCCATTTGTTTGGGATGAAGCTTGTCACAATGCATTCGAAAGAAGAAAGAAGTACCTATCGAGTTCACCACTGTTAGGAGCTCCTATTCCAGGCAAACCACTCATATTGTACATTGCGGCTCAAGAGAGGTCAATTGGAGCCCTGTTGGCACAAGAGAATGAGTCACATAAGGAGAAAGCACTCTATTATCTAAGCCGAACTCTTACTGGTCTCGAATTGAAGTACACGCCTATAGAAAAGACGTGTCTTGCACTTGTCTTTGCTATTCAAAAGTTAAGGCACTACATGCAAGCGTTCACGGTTCATCTAATTGCACGAGCTGACCCGGTGAGGTACGTTATGTCAAAACCACTTTGATCAAGGCGGGCAAGTGGGCGTTGCTCTCAATCAATATGAAATCATCTACACTCCAGCAAAGGCGGTAAAGGGGCAAGCTATTACAGATTTCCTAGCCGATCATCCAATTCCAGCAGACTGGGAAATTTCAGATGACTTACCCGACGAACAAGTCTTCTTCGCTGACATTTCTCCTGCTTGGATGATGTATTTTGACGGATCACTCGTAAAGATGGGGCGGGCTGGCGTAGTCTTCTTGTCACCTGAGAGACACGTATTGCCCTACTCATTCTCTTTAAGTGAACGAATACTAGACTTTGATCATGGGCTTACAAATGGCCGTAGAGATGAAGATATCGAGCTTAGAAGTATATGGTGACTCCATGTTAGTGATCAACCAATTGTTGACCCACTACGAAGTTAGTAAGGATGATCTAATTCCATATCACCAAATGGCCATGCAATTACTGGAAAGGTTTGACTTCGTGACGCTGGAGCATGTGTCAAGAAAGGACAACCAAATGGCAGATGCCTTAGCCAATCTTGCCGCTACGTTGGCGTTGACAAAAGATGAAGCGGTGAATCTTCCAGTTTGCCAACGTTGGGTCGTTCCATTAACACTTGGGGCATGGCAAGAAGTAGCCAACGTTATCTCGGTATTGTCCATTGACATTGACGATTGGAGGCAACCTTTAATTAATTATCTTGAGCATTGGAAACTGCCAGATGATTCGAGACATCGATCAGAGGTACGGTGTCGGGCACCTCGATTCATTTATTATAAAGAGACTCTATACCGTCGTTCATTCGAAGGCCTGTTTCTAAGATGCTTGGGGGAAGAAGATGCATCCAAAGCAATGGAGGAGGCTCACTCAAGTATTTGCGGAGCTCATCAATCAGGGCCAAAGCTACATTTCCAAATAAAGAGGATAGGCACTATTGGCCGACTATGGTCAAGGATTGCATGGATTATGTGAAGAAATGCCAAGCATGTCAATTCCATGCCAACTTTATACATCAGCCGCTGGAGCCGCTACATCCTACAATTGCTTCATGGCCATTTGATGCGTGGGGTCTTGATGTGGTGGGACCAATAGCACCCAAATCTTCTGATGGTCATTCTTACATCCTTGCAGCCACAGACTACTTTTCAAAATGGGCAGAAGTTGTACCTTTAAAGGAAGTGAAGAAAGAAAACGTAGTGAACTTTATCAAAGTGAATATCATTCATCGGTATGGTGTGCCGCGCTACATCATCACAGATAATGGAAAGCCATTCTCGAACCGGTTGATGGATAAATTGTGTGAAGACTTTGGTTTCAAACAACGCAACTCTTCAATGTACAATACCCCAGCCAACGGTCTTGTGGAGGCGTTCAACAAAACTCTTTGCAACCTGTTGAAGAAAGTTGTTGGAAGAACCAAGAAAGATTGGCATGAAAGGATAAATGAAGCATTGTGGGCTTATCAGATGACATACCGGACGCCTACTCAGGCTACACCATACTCACTCGTGTATGGCGTGGAAGCAGTCTTGCCTCTAGAAAGTCAAATTCCATCATTGAGGATGGCCGTACAAGAGGGATTGACTGATGAAGAGAATGCAAAGCTACGTCTCCAAGAGTTAGAAGCACTAGACGAAAAGAGACTCGAAGCACAACAACGCTTAGAGTGTTATCAAGCTCGGCTTTCAATGCTTTTAACAAGAAGGTTCGCCTGTGTCTTTTCAAGTAGGAGATCTTGTCCTCGTATTACATAGAGCTATCATCACAACACACAAAACCGGACGCAAGTTTACTTCGAAATGGGATGGGCCCTACGTAGTTCAAGAAGTGCACACAAGTGGAGCTTACAAAATCGTAGCCGAGGACGGTTTAAGAGTCGGTCCTATCAACGAAAAGTTCTTGAAACGACATACTACGATGAAATGATACCAAGCTCCTCAAGCAAGATGAGCCTAAACTGCGACGGCATCAAAAAAAAGGCTCGTTGGATTGAAAACCCGAAAGGGCGGTCCAAGAAAAAGTTAGAGCACAAGAAAGTCCGTTGAACTGAAAACCAGAAATGGCGGTTCAAGCAAAAGTTAGGACACAAAAAGTCCCTTGAACTACGTGATGACTTGATCCCTTTTCACCGAGGGTACGTAGGCAGCTTGGATAAATAATTCCAAGTTCACTCACATCAAAATAAAAACAAAGGGTTTCCTCATCAATCCGAACCATTCAAAAAAATAAAAATCAATAAATAATGAAATAAGAAAGTGTTTTTATTTCATTATGAAAGTTAACTAGTAAACATCAACACTTTGGCAAGTTCAAAGAGAGATATAAATAAAGCAAAGAAAGTTTACAACAACAAAAGTTTGGTATTTCCAAGACAAGTCCTTGAAGCCGTTACGCAATCTCTCAAAAGAAACTCGTAACGCATCTAAAGTCTCAGCATCGGCAGTGGATAATACAGGAGCTTCTTCAACTGCAATCTTATCCTCTCTCAAACGGGCAACCTCACCATGATGATAAGAAAGTTGTGCATCACTCTTTAAAAGCGATTCGTTTAATTGACGCAGTCTTGACTCCAATTGCTCTTGTTCTCTCTTCAACTCCTTCATACGCGTGTTGGCAGATTTAATAGACTCAAGTATCGAAAATTGATGAACCTCTTCAGCTTGTTGCAGAGCCAAGGCAACAGAAAGTGAAGAGTCGACAACAGCTAAACGATCACTTTGAACCTCGGGAGACAGCTTTTGGGAGTAAGCAGAGTGTGCAGAACAATAGTCAACTGCGGTCACCATAAGTGCATCAATCATAGCTCGTAGGGATGAGACTTCCGCCCCTACATTGTCAAGGGTAGTCAACAACTTGCCAATCTCATCTTTGAATGAAGGAAGCCTTTCTAATGAAGCCTTCAAGATTATGCTTTTTATTTGGTTTCCCAGAACGGAAACTACTTTGCGAAGGGTTTTATCTGCAACACCTAATTTCGTTCCCCACATGACATTTCAGAGGTTGATGCATGAGTAGCCGGCTTTAACAAATGTTGATGCACAAGCGAACCTATATTGATGAGTAATGGTTAAGCAAGTAGAATCAAAGATTTCTAAATACGGAGCGTGATAAAGATTGGAATCATACCTCTTAGGCTAACACCTGAACCACTTATCGGGCGCAAAGCATCATTTTCCTCTTCGACAGGAAAATGATTAAATGGTACAAGCTCGGACACAGTTGGGACATATGCACTACTTCTCCCTAATATATATATATATATATATATAATTAATATATATATATATATATAATTAATATATATATGTATAAAAAAGGGAGGCTCAAGGTGAAATAAAATACATACCTTGTTCATTAGAACTGGTTGTGAAATAGCGAGTACATCACAAAAGAATGTGTCATCAAGTGGGTATGCCGTGTCCAGATCGCAATAAAGAGGTTCAATACTTGTCTTCTTATGCCTAAAGTTGACTTCACTGTCTTCATTGCTACTTATATGCCCTCGCTTCAAACAGCGAATGCATCGACCAAGGGAATGAAATCTTCCTGGGAATCTGCTACACTTTCTATTTCTCCTTTATCATTAAGGACTTGAGTTGAAGGAACATCAACCGGAGGTAGTTATTGAACTTGAGGCGCAGGAGTAGTAGAACTACCTTCAACTTCTGGATGAACTTGGAGCGCTCTACCACGGGTGAGTTTATCATGAACTGAAACTTCGTGGCCTTGAGACTTAAGAGATCTTGGCTGAGAAAGCGATTTGACGACTTGCCTACAGTTGAGACTGTCTTTGATTTCATAGATTCAAAGCGATGCACCTTCGACCACCAAATAACATAGTTGGATGTGACCTCAAACTCCCGGATATTGTCCTTAGTGGGTAGGGTTATTGTAGATGCACTGCCAACCTTCAAGCATGATTTCCAATGTGAGTACACTGATAGCACAGTACCATTCCGGACGTCATCTCTAAGCTCCTAGCACATGTTGTAGATAACAGAATTGTCTCACCAATCGGTACGGGCTATAAAGTTGGATGACTCGGTAGTTTTCCTGTCGTAGAGAAACGAATCCCAAACGAAGGCATATTAGATACTCAAAGTCTTCTTTAGAAATATGATCTTCATCAGTCAGTTGTTTGCATTTTGAAAATACTCTTGCCAGACGACTCATTTTCACTTTACCACAAGTCCGGAATAAAGCTCGAGCTGATGAATCTTCAAAAAATTTCACCGAAAGTCTTCCTGAGAACCTTGCCATGATAGGAATGGACTTCTCAGAAGATGATGTAAAACGTGTGTCGAAGTATTCGCCCAACCATCCATACACATAATGGAAAGGTAGAATAGTTGTGCAATTTCCTGATCATCTGACTAGAAATATCGCTCAGCCCCTTGTAAATGCTGGCCAATATTGGAACCGCTAGCCAAATGATACATCCGGCGCCATTCGACCGGGCAACTTTGAAAACCCCGGTCTGATCAAAGTTACGCTGTCTTTGGGAAATACAAATTTGCATAACCAGCAAGCAAGGAAAGCAGCCAAGTATGATCTTTCCATGTCTTCATCTGTTATACCCAAGTCTTCAAAAACGCCTTCCTTTTCTCAGTGCGTTGTGTCCCCATGATGATACCAGATGGATCAAAATCTTCCTTGGCTTTTGTGACTTGTTTCAGATGGTTTTCTTGAAGGCTTTTGTACTTGAATGGTCCTCGATACCAGACTTTATTCAAGCAAATTCTCACCCAGATTTTTAGAATCCTGTAAAATTTTGTGGTATGCTAGGAACAAGTAGCGACAAATGTGTGATATCGACACGCTTTATGGTCCTTTCTGTTAAGACTCTCACGGATGGAATAACCTCATCATAAAAGCGACTGTAATAGGAGAACGCCGATTTCATGGAGATCCCAAAGGAAATGGACATTTCTCCTGTGACGTATGAAGAGTATTTGTCGCAGACACCAAGACTGCAAAAGGCTCGATGATCGGAGCATGTCGATCATAGCCAAATAATGAGGCAACACCGCATTATATAAACCGGCGCTCTTAAGAACCTCGGGTATTTTTACTTAGCACATCTTCAAGCCATTCCTGTGAATATTCGATGAATGTAGATTCACCACCGTCAGGAGAACAGAACCTCAATGCACTCGCTCCATTATGGATTCGATCGCTAAGAAGTTCGAATTCCCTAATGAATCGGTCTCAGATGATGCGCGGATTTTAATTGTAAAATAGTGGAGTGAAGGTCCCTACCAGACTTGGATTTTTTGAAGCTGCTCAGTTGACAAAACACCTCTTGGGACCAAGATGGAATATGAAGAGAGTTGTCCACCTGATACCTCCGAAGCTAAGAGTGGTGCACCTATAAGCAATGTGGTACCTTCGTCCCTGTCATCACTTTCATCCTCAAGAATAGTAACGGTGCCTTTCTTGAAACACTTGAAGAAGGCCATCTGTATAAGATGAGCGACATGAAACAATATTCAGTATTAGGTGGTGATTTCATATCAAATTTTTTTTTTTAAAAGAAAAAGAAAAAAAAGGAGCTTACTTGTACAAGTTTGAAAAGCCGGGTAAAGGTGGAATGTTTCGAGAAACAATTTTCACTCGCCTTCCCTACGTAAAGCCTAAGCGCTTGAGCGGGTTATCTCCAAGTCGGAGAGATGGATCAAACCCAAGCGGTATATGATGTCTACGTTCTTCACTTGTCCTCCACTTACGTAAAGCCTAAGCGCTTGAGCGGGTTATCACCAAGTCAAAGAGATGGATCAAACCCAAGCGGTGTAGGACGTCTACGTTCTTCACTTGTCCTCCACTTACGTAAAGCCTAAACGCTTGAGCGGGTTATCACCAAGTCGAGAGATGGATCAAACCCAAGCGGTATAGGACGTCTACGTTCTTCACACGTCTTCCACTTACGTAAAGCCTAAGCGCTTGAGCGGGTTATCACCAAGTCGGAGAGATGGGTCAAACCTGCAAGCGGTATAGGACGCTCTACGTTCTTCACTTTCTTTCGAAGTACCTATCGTAAAAATATATATATATATATATATGTATAAATATCATCATATAAAATAAAATAAATAAAAAAATGATCGAAAGAGCAATAGATGTGCGGAAAAAAAGGGTTATTTCGAAATGTTGGACCAGCCTAAGCAAAAGAAAGCAGCCAGTTTGCACACTCTTGCGCAGCCCAGCTCCAACTAGCAAGGCCCATCGTCGCTGCCCATGCTCCAGCGTGCAGCCCATGTCGCGCTAGGCCCAGCTCAGCGTTTTAGCCTGCGCAGCCCACGCCTCATGCAAAGCCCATCGCTTGCTTGCTCCAGCTCCAGCGCGCAGCCCAAAGCATCTTCTCCTGGCCTCGCTCTCCCAAGCTCGAGCCCACATCACGCACAAGGCCTAACGCCTTCTTGCCTTCACCTTGAGCCCAGCTCATGTGGACTCGAACCTGCTAGCCCTTCCAAGCCTCTAGCCATATCGCCCAGGCCCTAACGCACACCTCCAGGCATGTTCCACCCTTTCACCCTCCAGTCTTGTTTCAAAAAAAGCAAAAAAAAAAAAAAAAAAACAACTTACGCAAGACCATGATGAAACAAAGAATTCAAGCTCACCAACAAGTTTCTTGATAGACCAACATGTGGGTTCTTGCGGCTGTAGAAAAAATATCAATGTTAGTTTTCTTTTTCAATTGCCGGCAATATATATATATATATGAGAATCAAACACTGAAGAAGAAAAAGAGGACAACTCTCACCACTTTGGTTGCTGAGAATTCGGATGATGCAAACTTCAAAGTTGTACACCTTCTTGCCGACAAGAGGACTTTTTCTGCTGTTCTATTTGGTTGATCTCAATGTTCATGAATGTAGTACAATTTAAAGAAGCCAAAGACTATCAAAGCTCCTGGTGGTGCTAGGGCTTCTCATTCCTAGTTTAGGAAAATATTGGATTTTGTTTCTTGTTTCACAAGATCTTAACAAAATTGGATATTATTAAACTTAATAATATCTCTCCAAAAAAACAAATTTAATAAAAATTAAAAAATAAAAAACCCAATGTTGGACATAGGGTTCAATATTGGATATTATTAAGTTTAGTAATATCACACCCAAAAAAAAAACTTTCAAAGCTCCACGTTGGAAGCAATCCAAATTATTGGAAAGACATGAAGAAGTAACACTTCAAGCTGCACCTCCTACATGTGACAAAGCGCATGTCTACAATGCATCATGAAGTGGGGGCAATTTGTAGACAAAGAAATTTTGGTGCAATAAATTCTATTGGACGAGAAAATAATTAGGGTTCGGTGGATGAAATTGTGGGCCCCATAATTTGCCCATGTGGCGTGTGACTCATCAAAATCGGATTAGTTGTCAAAAAGGTGACACGTGGCAACATCCGACGGAGTGCATCAGACGGTTCAAGATGAAGACAAAATTAAGGGAAAGAATCTTCTGTGATTGACTTTAATTTAAATCAAATATTAATCAGGTCAATCAAGTGAAGATAGTCTGGTTAAATTGCCAGATTATGGGAATTGATTTAAATCAAATCAAAATCCCATAAAACAAGGTTTTAAGTAGGGAAAGTTATTTAGGTCAAGCATCCTACAAGAGCCTATAAATAGGAGGCTTCAAGATGAAAGAAAGGGGCAGAAAAAACCTAGCATTGAGAAGAAGCAGAAAACTCCCTGCATTCTTCACCTACACTTTGGAAGAGCCACCAAGCACAACAAATACATGCTGGTTCCTCCACCCTAGAAAATCCCAAACACCAAACAAGCCTTGTGCTACCTGTTTGATCAAGATCAAGTCTCTACGACCTTTGCATCAAACACAAATTTTCTTTATACATTTTGGAGATCGAATCAGAGGATTCAATACAGAGATTGTAACCCTAAATTTCATAAATACAAATATTATTTTGTACACGTGTTCTTGTCTCATTTGTCGCAGGAAATTCGTGTTTACAGAAATTTCGGCCACTTTCGGCCATTTTTTGGGGTATGTTCAAGAGCAAAAGTGGCTCCAATTGATGTCCTGAACCTAGGGTAGGAAGCTTGGCCCTTGATTTTGAGATTTTTCGGCAAGTGGTATCTCTTTGGATACCCACGCGTGGCTGGCGCGTGAGCAGAGTGGTTGAGCTACATACTGTCCTAAAATGATCTCCTAGTTGTTACAAGCACATAAGTGTGCTCGGATTCCAATTTGGATACCGTTTGAGCATCAAACGGCTTTTGCGATATGTTCGGACCGTTGGATCGAACCCGAATTCATATATGTTGATCTAGGTAATTCCAAGATTGTATAGGATTCGACGGATTGTAAAACGGAGTCCCGAATATTCTGAAAATGCCAACCCTAGGGTTATGTTTATAGTAACTGTCTGATTGTGCGATCGTGATTAATCCAACCGTCCGATCGAGACAAAACTCTCGAGACATGTGTCCTAGGCATATTGGAACCCTTTGGGACTCCAGGATTTGTGGTAGGAGGTCGTGCGCCTCGCGGGTCCGGTTGACCAAGTTTGGGTGGTTTGACTCCTCGGTTGACCGTGAGTCTTCCGAGGCAATTATATCCCTTGAGAAGGGTTAGAATGACGATGTAAACGAGTCCTGACTGAGAATGAGTTATTTGAGTCATGTTACAGATTGAGTATAGATAGTTATTTATAGATTGTTAAATTGTGCGTATATATTTTAAGTATAGTGGAGAATCAATTTATCAACAAGTTGATATAAAGATCAAGAAATAGATTGTGAAATAAAAGGAAAGTATGGATATAAGTTTGGGATACGGTTTTTCAAACCCACCACAAGGGTACCCCCTAGTTGCTTTGAAATAGTGTCATTTATAAATAATGCCCCACGTGTTTTGGGAACCCCTAAACCGTGCAGAGCGAGGATTGTAGCTAGGCCTACGAGGATTCCGGCTCGGATAGAAGTGGTATCTCCAAGGCCAGTGAGGATTGCGGCTCGGATAGAAGTGCTATCTCTGAGGCCTGCGAGGATTGCGGCTCAGATAGAAGTGTTATCTCCGAGGCTTGCGAGGATTGTGGCTCGGATAGAAGTGGTGTCTCCGAGGCTTGTGAGGATGGAATTGACGGTATTAATGGAATTGACGGATATGGAATGGGGGTACGCCTAGGTGGAGAGAATTTCAGTTTTGAGATATTCTTAAACTAAAATAGAGATAGTTCAGTGTATGACTTATTTATAATCAGTATATGACTGTTACGAGTATTGGGAAGTTGCAAAGTATTGTTTTAGAGTTCTGAATAAGATGTTCAATTACATTATTAAATGGGAAGAACTACATGTGGCTTGAACCCTTGTTGAGGGTACGTAGGCAACCTAGAATTATAAGTGCAGCCACAAGGTCAAGTAATAAAAGATAGTCCAGTTAAGTTATTATGAAATCTAACACTGTTCTGGGGATGTGATAAGAAATTGTATTGAATGTTGTTAGCATAATGATTTATTTGATTTATTGAGGCCAGAGGCCGGAATATTATGAGGCTTGATTTTTTCATATAATTCGATACATGCTGGTAGGTGGGATATATATAAACATATATGCTTGTTTTACAGGTGGGAATTTTTGGGAAATATTCAATTTATAGGGGGGGACTGTGCGAATTTTCGCAGAAATCGATTTGAATTTCATTGAATTTTGGTTGAAGGGAAATTTGGTCAGTTGTGTACGGCAATCGTCAAAGGCGTCGGACACGCACAGGGTTCGACTCGGTCTCCTAAGTGGAATTTGGATCGACTCTTGTCAAAATTGGTTGTACTTTATATAAAATTCTTTATCTTAGAAAACTCTCCACCCGAACGTACCCCCGTCCATATTCCATCAATTCCATATATCAGTCAATTCCATTCTCGCAGGCCTCGGAAACCCAAAGTTAATCGAGCCGTATTCCTCGCAGGCCTTTGAGACATCAAGTGAACTCGAGCTGCATTCCTCCCAGGCCTCGGATACATCAAGTCAACCTAAGCCGCATTCCTCGCACCACACGATTCAGACGTCCGTGAAACTCATGGGGCATTGTCATAAATGACAAATCCGTTTCCAAAGGCAACTAGGGGGTACTCCTGAAGTGGGTTTCAAAACCATATTCTGAACTTATTTCGAAGTTCCTCTTGTTTCACAAGCCTTACTTAAATTCTCTTCTCAATTTTCCAGAGATTAATCCTCTATATTGCATAAACTCCAATTATCGACAATACCCTTTAGGTTTACCATCACATACGATAATACACTTCCATAACTTCAATTATTGATGTACTATCCAAGAATTTCTATAAAATACTATAAAACAATCCTCTAACTTGATAGGGTCAAAATCACCCAACTTCCGGTCAAAACTAGTTTACCTACTCGTTCAAACACTTTTCGAAGGATAAACTACCTCGGAAGACTCATGGTCAATTGAGGGTCCAAACTTCCTAATCTTGGTCAACCGGCCCTTAGGGCCCACGACCTTTGATCACAATTCCGGGAATTTCTATAGGTTCCACATATTTTAATAACCATGTCCTGCAAGCCCGAATCAGACGGTCGGATTGATCACGATCGCACAATTGGACAGTTACGGTTATTTAACCCTAGGATTCGTAATTTCGGAGTATCCGGGTCTTCAATTCACAATCTGTCAAATCCCATATGATCATAGAAATACAAGGTACAACATACATAAATTTGGGTTTGATCCAACGGTCCGAACCTATCAAACTCGAAAATCGCACAATATGCAAAATCCGTTCGAGGCTCAAACAGTATCCAAATTGGAATCCAAGCATGCCTATGTGCTTGTGACAACTACAGGATCGTATTGGGAAACAATACCCCTTTGCTACAGTGCCCACATGCCGCCACACACGCCGGCAGTGCGTGTAACAACCCAAACCCAAAATTAATATTTAATTATTAATTTATTTGAGAAAAAGACAAAAATACCCCTAGGAGTTTCACTAAAACACCCAAAATGGGAGTTGAAATTATAAAAAAACCCAAGCACTATTTAAACATATAAACACACCCAAAACCCATCATTACACACACTCAAAACTCATTTATAAACACACCCAAAAAGTTGACTTTGGGGTTGATTTTGGGTGTGTTTCTATGTTTAAATAGTGCTTGGGTTTTTTTATAAATACATGTTTAGGATTGGGTTTATTTATAAATTTGTAAATATTTTATTAGTTTAAAAGTTGACTTTTTGACTGAAAAGGAATTTGGGAATTTTAGTTGTACTGTTGCGTAGAGCGCGAAAACGAGTCGTAGACATGTAGTGGACTCAAATCGGAATTGTAACGAAGGAGTTACGATCAAAAGAAGTTCAGTGGCATAACCGTAAATATTTCGAAGTTCAGATTTTATAAACCCAGATTTTTCTGGTTTTCGAGAGAGGACGAGCCGACTTTGGGAGCTGTTTTCTCTCAGCTCCGACCTCCGATTCAGGCAAGACCAGTGCCAGACGAACCACCAAACATCCCTCTTCCAACTTCAGCCCTTCACGCCTCTATCTGCTGCCATAGTCGCCGGAAACAGCCGCAAACAGGCGGTGTTCGACAGTTTTTTTGTAAACTTTCGCGGCTCGTTCTCCGTCATCCGGCCACCATTTCCGGTGATCCAGGTATGGAAACTCATCTATTTCTCGAGCCCTAGCTGCTGGTTGGGTAGGATTTCAGAAATTTCTAGCGTAGATAACTCGATCTTGGATCCAAAGTTTAGCCGAATTTCGGGTTGAGATTCCGGCCACTTCCGGCCAGTTTTTGGGGTAGGTCCAAGAACAAAAGTGGCTCCAAATAGGGTGTTTTACCTAGGATAGGAGTCTTGAGCCGAGATGTTGAGATTTTTCCGGCGAAGCGTTATCGCTTTAGGCACCACGCGCTGCCGGCGCGTGGGCGGCACGTGAGCAGTAGGGTGGAGACCACAGTCAGTCCTAGAATGATCTCCTAGTCCTCACGAGCGCGTGGGATTTTGCGGATCTTAATTCGGATATCGTTTGAACCCCGAACGGATCTCGCCTACTGTGCGATTTCCGGGTTCAATACGTTTGAACCGTTGGATCGTAGTTAATTCCAAGTATGTTAATCTAGACTTTCCCAGGATCGTATGGTATTTGACAGATCGTAAAACGGAGTCCCGGATACTCCAGAAATGTCAGCCCTAGAGTGAGGTTTACAGTAAAACAAACCATTCAGTGTCCGAACAAAGGAAAGAACTACGTGTGGCTTGATCCTCGAAAGGGTACGAGGCGCCTACGATTATCAGTGCAGCCACGAATCGAGTCCCTCGTTGTGTTACTGCTTTTCAGGACATTTTAGTCATTTACGACCCACGTTTACTAGTGTCGATTTTAATGTGTTTCACCCGGATTCCAAAGTGGAAATTGGGTCAGGTCGTTTCAGTGCATGGGTGCCCAAAGCGATAACGATCGCCCAAAAATTCACAAAATTAAGGCCCAAGCTTCCTACCCTAGGTGTAAAACCTCATTTGGAGACATTTTTGTTTTTGGACCTATCCTGAAAAGTCGATGGAAGTGGCCGGAATCGGAGACCGAAAACCGGCAGATTTTCAATTGCTTATTTACCCTCCAAAATTCAGAAATTTCTCCTATCCAACACAATCAGCAGCTAGAGCACCTCGAGAGGATGAGAAAGTATACTTGGATCGTAAAATTTGGCCGTCGGAAACACCCAAACGGGCGTCCGAAAAATCTGTAAAAAACAGTCCAAAAACAGCCCGGATTTCTTCAATTTCCAGCCAGCACCGGTAGTTCCAGCGGCTGAGGTTGGTTGGAATGGGAAGTGGGAGGTGGCCCGGTTCTTTTGGGATGGGTGCCACCCAAAACGGTGGCATGTGGCAACAGTGGCGACAGAAAAATCGTCGCTGCTGTTTCAAAGGGGGGAGGGGCTGCTGTGCGAACCCGAGAGAGAGAGAGAGAGAGAGAGAGAGAGAGAGATTCTGGTTTTAAAAACCAGTTTGGCAAAACTATGATTTTGCCCCTACTTGAATTTTGATTGTATCTCTTTCAATACAACTCGGATTTGAGCTGACTACGTGTCTACGGACTCATCTCAATGTGCTCTACGCAACGGTACAATTGAAATTCCCAAATTCCTTCCCGAATAAAAAGTCAACTTTTAATCCATTAAAATATTCCGAGATAAAATTGTCTTTTACTTGAATAAATTAATAATTAAATATTAATTTAGAATCGGGTAGTTACATGTATTGCTTCATTACCCGTTGCTTAGTTATTACTCATTAATCAATTTACGTTGAAACATCCATTGTTAAACTGTTTAAGTGTTTAAAAACCGTTGGTCTAATTTGTTTTAATTGAATTGTTTGGAAGTGAAAGGTTAAATTGAATTTAATGATTTTTTCATGTCATTTGTAATCTATTATTCGGTTTAATGCCAATTTTTTGACAAAAGCTTTTCTTTAGATATTTAAATGGAAATCTATTTCCTGATGTTATTTACATGGTCCGTCTGTTTTATTTTTTTATTTATTATTTTTTTATATCAGAGTTTGTATTGTGTTTGTTAGTTGTTTTATTCAATATAGAAACGTCAATTCATGAAAAACTGCCTTCTTGATTACATATATTTTGATATACAAAACATGCCTATTCTATTTTATGTGCAAATGCATATACTTCTTCAAAACACAAAAATACCTTTTGTTGAAATTAATTTTCGAGATTTGGCCTAGTGGTCACATTTGTTTTCAATTGCTATATTTATTTTGGCAATAAATTTGTTAATAATTTTGGGTGATTATTGCCCTTAACATGGTTATGAAACTTAATGAAATTTTGTGCTAATACCTTCTTTGTTTTGATTTTGGAAAAAAACTGAAAATTAATTTAAATTTATTTGATATGATTTTGTCTTGAATTGATATTCATATCTGCATTAAATTTTGTTGTTAATTAGCATGCAATTACTTTTAACGTTGGGTTTTTATACACTATCTTTATGTGGTTTAATGCATTATGAAGGAATAAAGCATTATTGGTCAACAGACAATTAAGTTTTCCTTTTATGAAGATAAATTTGATTTGAATATTCAATTGTTGCACTTTCGCAAATCTGTGTAGTATGCTACTTACTTTGGTTTCAAATACTTGAAAGAAAAAAGGTGCAAACAGTTCTTTTGTAGTTTAATTGTTTTGAATTCAAAATCTAATGTTGTGTCAATTTTAATTTTGGCCTATTTGTATTCAATTGCTATATTTATTTATTTATTTTTCATTTATAGCTAAATAGGCAGAGAGTTTATGTGATATTATCGCAAGTTTCATTGAGCCTTGCCTTGCCTTGCATTGGCATGTCGTGCCTTAACCTTGGCATGTCGTGGCCTTGACATGCCTTGCCTTGCTTTGCCTTGGCATGTCGTGCCTTGGCTTGGCCTTGGCATTGCTCCCCATTCAAGACATTTCGAGAAAGTGAGGCTAATGGAAGCTTGGGATAGCGTGGCTTGCCTTGCGTTGGCATGTCGGACCTTGGCTTTGGCATTGCTCCCCATTCAAGGCATTCCGAGAAAGTGAGGCTATTGGAAGCTTGGCATGCCTGCCCTTGCACGCAGCCTGCGCGCATCATGCACGAAGCCTGCTGAAAATGTGGACAGAATTTTTGAAACCTCGTCATGCCATGCCTTGCACGCAATGTGTGTGCAACATGCTGAAAACATTGACAGAATTTTTCAAACCTTGTCATGTCATGGCTTGCACGTAGCCTGCACGCAGCATGCTGAAAATGTCAACAAAATTTTTCAAATGTTGCATTTTTATTGAAATTTCACCGCACAATAAGCTCATTATAATTAGTCTATGATTTTAATGATTTCTAGGACCTTGCCTTGCCTTGGCAAGTCGCACCCATTCAAGGCATTCCAACAAAGTGAGGCTATTGGAGGCTTCAGATGGCGTGGCTTGCCTTGCCTTGCGTTGGCATGCCATGCCCAAGATGTGGCCTAGACCCATGCGTTGCCTTGCCTTTGCATTGCTCATCATTCAAGGCATTATGAGAAAGTGAGGCTATTCGAGGCTTTAGATGGCTTGCCTTGCCTAGGCATGCCATGCCCATGATGTGGCCTACACCAACCATTCAAGCCATGCGTTGCCTTGCCCTTGGCATGCCGTGGCTTTGGCTTGCGTTGGCATGCCATGGCCTTGCCTTCGCTCCCATTCAAGGCATTCCGACAAACTGACTTGCTCAAGAGAGCTTACGATGGTGTGGCTTGCTTTGCTTTGTCTTGCCTTCGCACATCATGCACACAGCATGTGCACAATGTGCAAAAAATGTCGAAAAAATGTTTCAAAAGTTGTCTTGCCATGCCTTGCAAGTAGCGTGTGCACAACATGCGCACAGCCTGTGCGTTGTGTGCTGAATGTTGACAGAATTTTTCAAAACTTGTCCTATCATGGCGCAGGGCGCAGAGTGCACGCAGCCTGCTCGCAGCATGCTGAAATGTCGACAGTTGAAACTTGTGCTGCGATGGCTTGCGCACAACATTTTTTCAAATCTTGACAAAATATTTCACACCTTGTCAACCCCATTTTTATTGAAATTTCCTTGCACAATAAGCTCCCTATAAGTAGTCTATGATTTTTAGGACCTTCTCCAACTTACAGAACTAAAAAATTCCTCTCAAATTTTTTTAAATGATATTTTCAATTTTACGACTTCTAAAAATAAAATTAAAAAACTTCCCGACATAAAAAATTTATGAAACTTTTTCCCATTATAGATTGCATTGTTCTTAGTATCCCTGTGATAAGTTCATAATTTCAAACATTCACGTGCCTTCTTTACTTAGTTTCTCTTTATTTTAAGTCACTTACCTCTTTTTGTTTGTTTTGTAGGTTAAGACAACAAGAGATCACATTTGATGCAATCCATGCTTGTTAAGGGCTGATTGGGATAAGAGCAGTATGAGCTTAAAGACAAACCCCATTTGGGCCACACTCCTTGTTAATCCATTTTCATAAGTAATCTTGTAGGCCTCCTTTCAGCAACTTACATAGGTCAGATGAGGAGACATCCTTGATAGAAGTTGTTCCAATGGGTGCCTATTATAACATATCCAAATTGCAGCCTAATTAGATAAATACGGAGCCCTCAGCACGTCAAAGACTCAACCAAGTTAAACAAAAAAGTCATAGTTGGCTGTCATAACATTTAATGTGGCTACATCCCTAGAGCCATGTGCTACACATAAGAGCAGCCACACATGGGAGACAAATCAGCTTGGGAACTCAGAAAGATGAACAAAAGTCAAGCTTGTCATGAAGAGACCAATTGTCCACCAAAGGCATTTATTTGGCAGTTGAGGCAGTTAGATAGCAGCTAAGAGAGGTATGCTTCACCAGCCAAAAGGGAGGACGAATTTGGGACTCTATAAATAAAGAGCTACACGCTCATTCAAGAACACAGACTTTCATTTCACCCATCACTCATATACACATTCAAATTCCATCCTTCACCACAAAGAGATAAGAGAGCTAGTCGCAAAGGAGGGATAGCTTGGAGCTCTCCTGGGAACTACCTTACTGCCATCAGCTCTTCTCTTCTCTTTGATGCCAATATTGAGTCTCAAGCACTCAAGGAGCCTCCACCACTCTATTAAAGCTCGCCGAAGTTTGAACGTTCGGTTGAAGACATAAAACTTAACGCTTCTTAGGAGGCAACCCAAGGTGACGAGGAAAAGATAGAACATGCGAGGAAGCCTGCTTGTGTCCTAATCACTTCAAAGGGGAGTTTTCCTAAACTCTAACCTTTGGTTATATCTTTCCCCTATCTTCATTCCTTTCATTTATGAGGCATTGCTTTTTCTTACACTCCAAACATTGAGGACAATGTTTCATTTAAGTTTGGGGGGATTTAGTTATATTGTTTCAAATTGTCAAATTTTAAAATTTTATAGTGTGTCTAATGTCTAAAAATGCAGCATTTTGTGAGTTCCTTTGTCATCCTTTCCAACACATATGATAAGACTTAGAT
The DNA here is from genome assembly GCF_029339155.1 of Prunus mume. Lineage (NCBI taxonomy): Eukaryota > Viridiplantae > Streptophyta > Magnoliopsida > Rosales > Rosaceae > Prunus > Prunus mume. The sequence continues at coordinate 28,897,373 of NC_142700.1, forward strand.
TTAATTCTAATTTGGTTTTGCAGAAATCAATAATCTTTGTTTAAGATCTTTGTGTGATTTTGAGTTAACTCTACCTTGCATGCCATCCTTGCACTTATTGAGCACTTTGCCGAGTTAGTCCAATTTCTTGCCACTTGGAGACGTTATGCAATTCTACTTATGTCATGATCTTGGTTTTGTACTCTATAACTTATTTGAATATCTCTTGAGAAATTTTGTTTCCATACAATGCTTAGGAAGTGATTTAGGCCGTGTTTGAACCATTTGAGCCTTTCTAATCATCCCTCTACATGTATTCATCCCTAGTCAACCCATTTGAGCCTATGTTAAGCCTTTCTTTGTGTAAACCATTCCTACCATAATGAACCTCTGTTTTCTTATCCTTACTTATTCTATGAGCAATTAAAGCTATCTTCAAAAGAGAGTTATAAAGAATGCAAGGTTTTTTGGAGCAAAAGTGAATCATTAGTGCCATAACCTAAGTGTTGAAAAGAAATATGTTTGGGGGTATTGGTAACTAATCAAAAGAGGTAATGAAGTGTGACCGATGTAGTCACGACCCTAGGGTGTTATAAAGAGAAGATCATGGTGATCTAGGGTAAAGAGCCACAAAATTAGGCCAAATAAACAGATATGAAGGTGCTGACATTCTGTTGAAAATATGCTTATGTATGTGTTCCTTGCTTGTTACAAAGATCAGTAATCTCTCATGCTCTTACCTATGCTTTTGTTGTGCTTAAGATGTTGTTACATATCCATATCCCCTCTTTCATTCAACCACTACCCTAAGCCTCATTACAACCCTTGTAAAGTCCTTTTGATCCTTGGTATTATATGGTATTATTGTGGAGAGCTGATTTGATAATGAGCTTATGGGGTTTGGAATTCTTGATTTTGCTCTAAGTGTGTGCGCATGTACTTATTTGAGTTGCAGGTGTTGTTCTGATTCGGCATTCACACACTACACTTACGGATGTCATTGTGAGCTTTGCTTACTCTTGAATCATGTGTGGAAATTAGATTGTGATTGTTGTGTTTCTTTGGAACCATATACTTCGGTGATTATTTGAAGATATTGTTGGGAAGGTTAGCTGCTTATTTCCTATTTTCTAAATGGTAGTTTTCCATTGTTTTGCTTGAGGACTAGCAAAATCTAAGTTTGGGGATATTTGATAAGTTCATAATTTCATGCATTCGCATGGCTTCTTTACTTAGTGACTTTGCTTAATTCCTCTTTATTTTGAGTCACTTACCTCTTTTTTTTCGTTTTGTAGGTTAAGACAGCAAAAGATCACATTTGAGGCAATCCATGCTTGTTAAAGGCTGATTGGGATAAGAGCAATATGAGCTTAAAGACAAACCCAATTCGGGCCACATTCCTTCTCAGTCCAGTTTTGTAAGTCATCTTGTAGGCCTCCTTTCGAAAACTTACATAGGTCGGATGAGGAGACATCCGTGATAGAAGTTGTTCCAATGGGTGTCTGTTATAACATATCCAAATTTGCATCCCAATTGGATAAATCTAGAGCCCTCAACACGTCAAAGACTCAACCAAAAGTCATAGTTGGCTGCCATCATATTTAATGTGGCTACATCCCTAGAGCCATATGCTAGACATACGAGCAGCCACACATGGGAGACAAATCAGCTTGGGAACTCCGAAAGATGAACAAAAGTCAAGCTTTCCATGAAGAGACCAATTGTCCACCAAAGGCATTTATTGGGCAACTGAGGTAATTGGGTAGCAGCTAAGAGAGGTATGCTTCACCAGCCAAAAGGGAGGACGAATTTGGCACTCTAGAAATAGGGAGATGCACACTCATTCAAGAACACAGACTTTCATTTCATCCATTACTCATATACACATTCAGATTCCATCCTTCACCACAAAAAGAGAAGAGAGCAAGTTGCAAAGGTGGGAGAGCTTGGAGCTGTCTTGGGAACTACCTTACTGCCATCAGCTCTTCTCTTTATTCTATCTATGTATTTCTTATTTTCTGTATTCATAGTTATGTCTAACTAATCCATTCAGTTAGGGCTTAGGATGAAGCCTTACTCATGAATATTCAGTGTTATGGATGATTTCATAGTTAATTGAATTTGTTTCTTTCATTATCAAGTTGTTAACCTCTAGTTTATTATGTCCTTGATGTATGTTTTCTTGGAGTAGCTAACTAGGAATTTATGCATCTTGCACATGTTGGGAAGGGGTTTAGATTCACTAATTCTACTCTCCTTTCACAAGCAATACATGAATGGCCTAAGAATCATTCAAGGGATTAATAACCATAGGTTGATGAGGACAAATACGATGTTCTAGGACTTGTGTGATTATCATATTCTCAAGGAGCTTAATGACTCTTGTATGCTTTATTCTAAGTAGATATCATGCTTAAGTTGCATATTAGAGATCATGTGTTGTGTAGATACCATGCACAATCACATGCCTTAGGAGAATCATGCATCCTAACCTAGATACCATAAGCTTGTATGCGATAATCTATTGTTGATGAAGCTTGAGTCAGTTTGTATGCATTCATAACTTGGATAGGAAGACTAGTGGTGGATTCCATGGCTCTAACACCTCTCAATCATTGTTTCACAACTTGTTGATTGCTGCTAGTGTTTACTTTCCAGCACTTTCATTTCACTTTCTTGTTTTCATTTCAACAACAAAACCCCATATTTCGAGTGTGTGTTGCTAGGATTCTGTCCTAGACCTTTCCTTTGTTAGTTTGTTTATTTCCTTGTTTTTCTGTTTGCTGCATTCTAACTAATTTAACGTGGAACCAAGTTACCATTCTTCCGTGGGATCGACCTCGTATTATATAAGCTATACTATAAACGGTTCGTGCACTTGCGAGAATTAAAGTTTCTATTTTTAATAACTCACTTTAGTTGTTCAGAATAGGAACAACACCCTGCAAAAAATCACGCCCAAAGACCTTGTATTGAATTATTTAGAGCTCATTATGACTCCTCGCGCATAGGTGATGTCTCTTCCTGTCTCTTCATCAAAATTAAAAACAAATGTTTTGTTGCCTTCAGTGTAGTGGGCGAGCGGCGAGTCAGAGTGGAACCGGTAAAGTTTAACCTCGGTGTGCATGGTTGTTTTTAGAAACTCAACCAATAACAAGGATGTTGAAAGTGACGCTCTTATGAGTTGCAAACCCACAAGATTTTTTTTTAAAATTTGAAAATATTTCTTCAAAATGACACATTTTGATCCTTGACAAGTGCTTAATCCGTAACTATCCAATCACCGCCACACCACAAGGGGCGGGAGTGGAGTGAATGGTGTAGCTTCGGTTGGCATAGACAATCTTTTGCATGCGAGGGAATGTCTATGCCAACCCTGGGAAGCACACTATTCACCCACTAGTGTGGGTGACGATGGGTTAGCTTCAGGTCTACTTATTTTAATTATTTTACTAATTATTTTACTAATTAAGGATATAGGAGATACACTAAGCTAATCTTAATTATTCCAAACCATGATTATCAACATACTTTGCAAATCTTATCCTTTATCAGGTGGACCATATTCTAAACCCTACACCTACCCCTTCCAAGTTTTGAACATTAATTATTTTACTAATCAAGGATATAGGAGATACACTAAGCTAATCTTAATTATTCCAAACCATGATCATCGGCATACTTCGCAAATCTTATCCTTTATCAGGTGAACCATATTCTAAACCCTACACCTACCATTATTCCAAACCATGATCATCGACATACTTTGCAAATCTTATCCTTTATCAGGTGGACCTAGCGATTGGATTTCACTCAAAACTTTAAGGAGTTGGAGAATAGGAAAGTGATTTCTCTAGGTGGAAAGATACGGACCTTTGCCCTTATCTTATTCAAAAGTACCATATTAGGCTATGCACTGCTTTATTTTGAGTTCTGGTTTGTTGTGGGAAAGGGAAAAGGAGTCACTATTGGAAAGATAAGTGAGCGGGAGAATTTCCATAGTGCCTATTATTTCCACACTTTACAAGCTTTGTTGTCATGTACCTAAAAAAATAAAGCAAAAGTTTGAAGTGAAAAAGTAGACTAAAACTAGCTTTAACACAACTGAAAAGGCACACATTCAAACATATGAAGTTGTTCTATCGTACTACTTATATAATAAGTTCAATGCACAAATCATGAAGATTGATATCTCATTAATACTTTCCCATCTAATATATATAGGGGTCAGCTCAATGACACTATGTTTGTTACACAAGTTTTGACTCAAATTGTAAACAAGTATAACTTTATTTCCCATCTCATGAAATGACAGGACCCAACCCAAATTTCACTTTGGAATCTGAGCCGAAACCCTGTGCGTGTCCGACACCTGGCGAATGCTAGGCACAAATGACCAAATTGCCCTTCTAACTAGAAACCAATTTTACTATCAGTTAGACTTCAGTCGAAAATTGGGCAGAGTCTCCCCTGTAACTTGATCATTTCTCAAAAGTTTCCACCAGTCAACAAACATTTATATATCCCAATCATTTAGCATGCATTAAATTATATCCAAGCAATGAAGCATCATATCATTCTGGCTTAGGCTTCAACAAATCAAATAAATCATTCTGCTAATAAAATTCGATTCTATCGGGCGACTTGCCACACACCAGGAGGAATTCCTTCTTAGGCGGATCTAACTCTTTTGACAAATGCTCAGAAGCATTTGTATACTAGTTCAGTTGAGAACAAGGTGTTGAACTAGATTGATAACTGATCGTCTCTTAGAACATCCCCAGAACAATGTTAGGTTTCAAAATAACTTAACTGGACTGCTTTTCAATCACTTGACCTCGCGGCTACACCTAGAATTCCAGGTTGCCTACATACCCTTAACAAGGGATCAAGCCACATGTAGTTCTTCTTCTTTTTATGTTGCATTTGCTATACTCGAACAGAAACCGAACATGCATATTTATATTTATATAACAATTCATACGTTTGCATAAGTTTTCACACCGGTTAATCACATTGTAAAATCAAGATTTCTCTTCCACCTAGGTGTACTTATCATTATCTGTCGATTTCCTCTTGTCACAGTTTGTGACACGTCCTTGCAGGCCTCGGTAACACAGAGGCGATCCGAGCTGCAATCCTCGCAGGACTCAGGGACTTTTAGTCTACCTGATCTGCAATCCTCACTCCACATGTTCTAGATATCCCTAAGACTCGTGGGGCAAAGTCAAGAATGCTGACCTAACCGAAGGCAACCAATTCATCCGAAGGCAACTGAAATACCGAAGGCAACATTTATTATATTTGGGTACCTATGGTGGTTTAAGAAGATATATATTTCTGGAAGGTCTGGAATAAATAAAATGAATTCTTTTTATCTTAAAACTTTGTTGCCATCCCATCTGATAGTTCTCTAAAATTCTTATTTTTCGTATTCTCTAAGCGTTCTCAACTCAACAGCATATAAATAAAACATTTAACCTTAGCAAAATATGCTAGAAAAACTTGAGCTATTTAATACTTATTCAAGCTCAAATAATGAAATTGAATTGCATAAATTCATTTTTGAAAACAAAAGTCCACCCACTGCTAGTCCGAGCTAGCTAGATCTTTCGAAGGTCCTTCCTACGGGTTTGCCTATGCCCGGGCGCCTAATTAACCATCATATTATTTTATTAGTAAAAATTCTCAATATAATCCTTAATTAAAAACCCCGACCCCCCAACTCCTAGAAGTGCGTGTAAATACTTTAAGGTCCTTCCTATGCCCACACAAACTTTTCTCATGTTTAGAATGGTCTAGAAAGGATCCGGGTCTCAAAAAAAAAAAAAGTCCAAAAAGTCAACCAGGGACCCGTGGGGTCCACGTCCTCCAAATTCCGATATGAGAGTTCCTAAAGGTTCCAATTTGCTTAACACACATGTCCCGGGAGTTCAGTCTTGATCGGATGATCGGATTCCTCACGATTGCATAATCGGGCGGTTACTGTAAACCTAACCCTAGGGTTGGCATTTTCGGAGTATGCGGGACTCCGATTCACAATTCGCCGAATCCTACACGATCGAGGCTCAAATGGTATCAAACCCGGAAATTGCACAATATGAAAAATCCGTTCGAGGCTCAAATGGTATCTGAATTGGAATCCGAGCACTCCTACGCGCTTGTGACAACTAGGAGATCGCATTGGGATACAATGCCCTTTTACTACAGACCCACGCGCCGCCACACGCGCCTGCAGTATGTGGGTGTCCAAAGCAATTCCGATCATCGTAAAATCTCAAAATCAAGGGCCAAGCTTCCTACCCTAGGTTCAGGACATCGATTGGAGCGACTTGTGTTCTTGGACCTACCTCGAAAAATGGCCAGAAGTGGCCAGAATTTCATCCATAATTTCGGCCAAACTTTGAATTGAAAATTGGGTTTTCTAAACTAGAAATTGATCAAATCCTACCTAACCATCAACTAGAGCATGGAAAATAGTCGAAAATCTATACCTTGGTTGCCGGATATGGTGACCGGAGGACGGAGATCGACGGTCGAGAATTTTTGCCAAAACCAACGGCTTTCGCATTATTTCTAGCGAGTCCAAGGCGGTTGGCATCGGGTTGGTCAGGGAAGGGTTCTGGGGTGGCTGACATAAGGTGGCGGCGGTTATGGAGATTTGGATGACCGGCTGGAGAAACAAAAGGGGGGTGTCTACTCGATCTGGAGAGAGAGAGAGAGAGAGAGAGAGAGAGAGAGTGAGTTTTTTTTTTTTTTCAAATCTGACTTTCAAAATTACCATTTTGCCCCTCCATGTATTTTAATCGTATTTTTTTCAATACAACTCGGATTTCATCCCACCACGTGTCTACGGACTTGTTTCGACGTGATCTACGCAATAGTCCAATCAAAATTTTCAAATTCCTTCCCGATTAAAAAGTCAACATTTTCCCAAATAATTTATTCTAGGGGCAAAATTGTCTTTTTCTCTAATAATTTAATAATTAAATTCGGGAGTTCCTACAAGTTCAACATACTCTTCTAAACTTACCCTGCAAGTTTGGTCCGAATCGGAAGGTCGGATTGATCACGATCGCACAATTACTCTTTATCTTATCCTAGCGGAGTATCTGAGATTCCAATGCACGATCCATCAAATCCTATACGATCCTAGAAATACAAGATACAACATACGTGAATTTGGGTTTGATCTAACGGTCCAAACATATCAAACCCAGAAATCGCACAATTTGCAAAAGCTGTTCGAGACTTAAACAATATCTGAATTGAAATTCAAGCACACTTACGCGCTCTTGACAACTAGGGAATCACATTGGGACACAATGCACCTCTGCTATAGTGCCCACGTGCCGCCACACGCGCCGGCAACGTGTGGGCATCCAAACCGATACTGTTCGCTGGAAAACTTCAAAATCAGGGCCAAGCTTCCTACCCTAGGTTCAAGACATCGATTGGAGCCACTTTTGTTCTTGGATCTACCCTTAAAAATGATCGGAAGTGGCCGGAATTTCAATCCGAAATTCGGCCAAACGTTGAATCTAAAATCGAACTATCAACGCTAGAAATTGATCAAATCCTACCCAACCATCAGCTAGTGCTCGAAGAATAGATAAGATTCCATACCTTGATCATCGAAAATGGCAATCGGAGGACAAAGAACAACGTTGGTGAAAATCATGTCAAAATGGCAGTTTTTCGAGCTCATTCCGACGAAATCCTGGGGTTTAAAGAGCAGAAACTGGTAGGGAAAGGGGAGGAGAAGTGGCGGTGCAATGGTGCGTCTCGTGGCGATGGCTACCGGAGATGGCGACTACGAGGGTGGGTGGGTGTCACTGGAGAAATAATCGGGAGGGGGCTCAGGTCGTGAGAGAGAGAGAGAGAGAGAGAGAGAGAGAGAGAGAGAGAGAGAGAGAGAGAGAGAGATAGAGAGAGGGAGAAGAAAAAAAAAAGTGACTTTTTGCAAAATTACGATTTTGCCTCTCTACGTTTTTTGATAGTAACTTCCTCAATACTACTCGGATTCGAGCCCACTATGTGTCTGCAGGCTCATTTCGATGTAATCTACATAATGGTACAATTGGAATTCCCAAATTCCTTCCCAGTCAAAATATCAACTTTTAAGCTGATAAAATATTCTAGGGACAAACTGGTCTTTTACCAAAATAAATTGATAACTAAAAATTAATTTAAGATCGGGTTGTTACATGAAATGTCTCACACAAAACCTAATATGGTTGAATCCAATTTCCCCACATCCTAATTAAGCAAGGTGTAGCAGGTTGTTATAAATTAAGACATATTTTACTCATCACATCATGGCTTTTCTACTATAAGACCACTTCCTAAGAATCTTCCAAAATATAAATATGATTTTGCAGATATGTCCACATTCTCTCAAGAAGGAAAACTTTAGCAATACTATTGTTTCACAAAGATATAAACGAAAATATCTCTTCATTTCCCAGTAATAATAAATACCAACAATTACTACAGATGATTACGAGAAAAAACCTCCATGATAGTAGGTGAATTGGTAAATAGCACCCCTTCATACTGTAAATAAATCTTGATCATTCATTGCGGTAAAGGAGTTTTCCCTCATGCTTTAAATTTTGGTAACACTATATCCATTTTGAACTAAACAACGATGCAATTGCAGTTTTGTCAACTAACTATTTACTAGAATACACTATGCAAAAATTGACATTTAGCTTTGGATAATATCCATTGCTAAAGGTACCCAAGAACTGATGTTATCCGTCGCTAAATTTTGACATACGCTTCGGATATTATCCATCGCTAAAGATTATTTACGACTTTGCTATTCACTTAATCGTTGATGTGTAAGTTGTTACCATGTGCCAAAAGAGTGTTGACCTCCGATGCCTAAACCTTTAATAGCATATGGGTTTTGATTATAGCATTGAAGCGTGTTCTGACTTACGATTTCAGAAAAGATGCCACTGCTATTGCAAATTATGGTTTAGGCATTCATTTTTTGTGCTTATGCTGAAGTGAAAATTGGAGTGGTTAGGGTATTGCATAGTTTTAGCAATTGAATTTCACTCAAAACTCACCAAATGACTCCTCCCACCATATTATGATGTTGCGCAAGTTTTGGGCACGATCCGAATTGAATAGGTCAATGAAATTCGACACTTCAAGTTCATACAAAGTTCATACTGTAAATGGAGTGGTTGGTGTATTGCATAGTTTTAGCGATTAGATTTCACTCAAACACACAAATGACTCCTCCCACCATATTACGATGTTGCCCAAGTTTTGGAGCCGATCCAAAATCAATAGGTCAAAGAAATGGGACACTTCAAGTTCATATGAAGTTCATTCGTAAATGGAGTAGTTGGTGTATTGAATAGTTTTAGCGATTGCATTTTACTCAAAACTCACCAAATGACTCCTCCCACCATATTATGATGTTGCACATGCTTTGGGCTCGATCTGAATTCAATAGGTCCATGAAATTTGACACTTTCAAGTTCGTACGAAGTTCATTTGTAAACGGAGTGGTTGGTGTATTGTATAGTTTTACAATTGGATTTCACTCAAAATTCACCGAATGACTCTTCCCACCATATTATGATGTTGCCCAAGTTTTGGGCTCGATCCGAATTCACTAGGTCAACGAAATTAGACACTTCAAGTTCGTATGAAGTTCGTACTATAAACGGAGTGGTTGGTGTATATATAGGTTTAGCGATTGGATTTCACTCAAAACACATCAGGTTTGTACGAAGTTCGTTCTGTAATGTAGTGGCTGATGTATTGCATAATTTTAGCAATTGGATTTCCCTCAAAACGCACCAAATTATTCCTCCCACTTTATTATGATGTTGTCCCAAGTTTTGGGCTCAATCCGATGTCGAATGGAGTGGTTGGTGTATGACATAGTTTTAGAGAATGGATTTCACTCAATACTCACCAAATGACTCCTCCCACCACATTATGACATTGCCCATATTTGGAGCTCAATCTGGTAACGATTGGTCCAAGAAATTGGACAATTCAGGTTCGTACGAAGTTCATTTTGTAATGGAGTGGTTTGTTTATTGCATAGTTTTAGCGATTGGATTTCACTCAAAACTACCAAATGACTTCTCCCACTATATTACGATGTTGCCTATGTTTTGGGCTCAATCCAATGTCAATTGGTCCCTCAAATTGGCCAATTCAGGTACGTACGATTTTCGTTCTATAACGGAGCAGTTGGCGTATTGCAGTTTTAGCTGTTGGATTTCCCTCAAAACACACCAAATGACTCCTCCCCCCATATTATGATGTTGCCTAAGTTTTGGGATCAATCCGATATCGATAGGTTCAAGAAATTGGACAATTCTAGTTCGTACGAAGTTCGTTCTCTAATGGAGCGGTTTGTGTATTGCATAGTTTTAGTGATTGGATTTCACTAAAAACTCACCAAATGACTTCTCAAACCATATTATGATGTTGCCTCAAGTTTTGGGCTCAATTCAATATCGAATGGTCCTTGAAATTGGAGAATTCAGGTTCGTACGATTTTCGTTATGTGAATGAAGTGGTTGGTGTATTGCAAAGTTTTAGAGATTGGATTTCACTCAATACTCACCAAATGAATCCTCCCATCATATTATGATGTTCCCTAAGTTTTGGACTCAATCCGATATCGATTGGTCCCTAAAATTGGACAATTCAAGTTTGTACAAAGTTCGATTTGTAATTGAGTGGTTTGTGTATTAGATAGTTTTAGCTATTGGATTTCACTCAGAACTCACCGAATTACACCTCCCACCGTATTATGATGTTGGCCATGTTTTGGGCTGAATCTGATATTGATTGGTCCAAGAAATTGGACAATTCAAGTTCGTACGAAGTTTTTTTCTCTAATTGAGAGGTTTTAGCAATTGGATGTTGCCACAAGTTTTGGGCACAATCCGATATCGATTAGTCCCTGAAATTGGACAATTCAGGTTCATACGAAGTTTGTTATGTGAACGGAGTGGTTGGTGTATTGCATAGTTTTAGTGATTGAATTTCACTTAGAACTCACCAAATTACTCTTGCTTCCGTATTATGATGTTGCGCAAGTTTTGGGCTCAATCTGATATCAATTGGTCCAACAAATTAGACAATTCGGGTCGTACGAATTTCGTACGGTAAATGGAGTGGTTGGTGTGTTGCATAGTTTTAGAGATTGGATTTCACAAAAACCTCAAGAAATGACTCCTCCCACCACATTATGATATTGCCCAAGTATTGGGCTCAATCTGATATCGATTGGTCCTTAAAATGGGACAGTTAGGGTTTGTACGAAGTTCATACTGTAATGCAGTGGTTGGTGTATTGCATGGTTTAGGATTTGGATTTCACTCAAAACTCACCAAATGACTACTCCCACCACATTATGATGTTGCCACAAGTTTTGGGCACAATCCGATATCGATTAGTCCCAGAAATTGGAAAATTCAAGTTCATACGAAGTTCGTTATGTGAATGGAGTGGTTGGTGTATTCCATAGTTTTAGTAATTGGATTTCACTCAGAACTCACCGAATTACACCTCCCGCCGTATTATGATGTTGTCCATGTTTTGGGCTGAATCTGATATCGATTTGTCCCAGAAATGGGACAATTCAGGTTTGTTCGAAGTTCGTTCTCTATTGGAGCAGTTTATGTACTACATAGTTTTAGCAATTGGATGTTGCCACAAGTTTTGGGCACAATCCAATATCGATTAGTCCTTGAAATTAGACAATTCAGGTTCATACGAAATTCGTTATGGGAATAGAGTGGTTGGTGTATTGCTTAGTTTTAGTGATTGGATTTCATTTAGAACTCACCAAATTACTCCTCCTTCCTTATTATGATGTTGCCCAAGTTTTGGGCTCAATCCGATATCGATTGGTCCAACAAATTAGACAATTCAGGGTCGTAAATTTCGTACTGTAAACGGAGTGGTTGGTGTGTTGCATAGTTTTAGAAATTGGATTTCACAAAAAGCTCACGAAATGACTCCTCCCACCACATTATGATGTTGCCCAAGTTTTGGGCTCAATCTGATATCGATTGGTCTAAGAAATTGGACAATTCAGGTTCGTGCGAAGTTCGTTCACTAATGGAGCGGTTTGTGTATTGCATAGTTTTAGCAATTGGATTTCACTCAACACTCACCAAATGACTTCTCCACCATATTATGATGTTGCCCAAGTTTTGGGCTCAATCCGTCATCTATTGGTCCCAAAAGTCGGACAATTCAGGTTTGTAGGAAATTCATTCTGTAACGGGGTGGTTGGTGTATTGCAAAGTTTTAGCATTTGATTTTCACTCAAAACTCACCAAATGACTACTCCCTCCAAATTATGATGTTGCCACAAATTTTGGACGCAATCCGATATTGGGTAGTCCCTGAAATTGGACAATTCATGTTCGTACGAAGTTCGTTCTGTGAAAGGAGTGGTTGGTGTATTGCAGAGTTTAAGTGATTGGATTTCACTCAGAACTCACTAAATTACTCCTCTCACCATATTATGATGTTGCTCAAGTTTTGGGCTCAATTCGATCTCGACTGGCCAAATGAATTGGACACTTCAAATTCGTACAAAGTTCATTCTATTAATGGAGTGGTTGGTGTACTGCGTAGTTTTAGCGATTGGATTTCACTCAAAACTCACCAATTCACTCCTCCCACCATATTATGATGTTGCCCCAGTTTTGGCCTCAATCTCATATCGATTGGTCAAAGAAATTGGACAATTCAAGTTTGTACGATGTTCATTCTGTAAATGGAGTAGTTGGTGTATTGCATAGTCTTAATGATATTGTCATGTTGCCCAAGTTTTGGGCTCAATACGATATCGATTGGTTCAAGAAATTGGACAATTTTGGTTTGTACGAATTTCGCACTGTAAAGGGCGTGGTTGGTGGCATCGTTTTATCTATTGGATTTCACTCAAAACTCACAAAATGAATCCTCCCATCCTGTTATGATATTCCCTAAGTTTTGGGCTCAATCCAATATCGATTGGTCCAAGAAATTGGACAATTCAAGTTCGTAATGTAAATGGAGTGGTTGGTGTATTGCACAGTTTTAGCTTTTGGATTGGTCTAAGAAATTGGAAAATTCAGGTTAATACGAAGTTCATTCTAAAATGGAGTGTTTGGTGTATTGCATAGTTTTAGAGATTGGATTTCACTCAAAACTCACCAAATATCTCCTCCCATCATATTAAGATGTTGCTCAAGTTTTGGGCTCAATTCGATATCGATTGGTCCAAGAGATTGGACAGTTTAGGTTTGTACGAAGTTCGTTCAATAATGGAGTGGTAGGTGTAATGCATAGTTTTAGCACTTGGATTTCACTCAAAACTCACCAAATGACTACTCCCACCATTTTATGATGTTGCCCATGTTTTGGGCTCAGTCCAATATGGATTGTTCCATGAAATTAGACAATTTAGGTTCGTATGAAGTTCGTTCTAAAATGGAGTGGTTGATGTATTTCATAGTTTTAGAGATTGGATTTCACTCAAAACTCACCAAATGACTCCTCCCACCATATTATGATGTTGCCCAAGTTTTGGGCTCAATCTGATGTCGATTGGTCCAAGAAATTGGACAATTCAGGTTCGAATGATGTCTGTACTGTAAATAGAGTGGTTGGTGTATTGCACAGTTTTGTGGATTGGATTTCACTCAAAACTCACCAAATTACGACTCTGTTCACCCCGTTTTGTGATCACTCCTATGGTGGAAGGGCAAAGTTCCCCACTACTTTGTGAACCATTGTCCGGTCAGCAAGTCAGCTTTCTTTGGTGTATGAGCGTGCCACTGCTAGCAATGAAGATTCTAGCAGACTTATTCTAGAGTAGATAACTGATAAGGTCATAATTTCACACATTTGCATGCCTTCTTTGCTTAGTAATTTTGTTTAGCTTCTCTTTATTTTGAGTCTCTTACCTATGTTTGTGTGTTTTGTAGGTTAAGACAGCAAGAGATCACATTTGATGCAATCCATGCTTGTTAAGGTCTGATTGGGATAAGAGGAATATGGGCTTAAAGACAAACCCAATTTGGGCCACACTCCTTGTCAGTCCAGTTTCGTAGGTTATTTTGCAGGCCTCATTTCTGCAACTTACACAGGTCGGATGAGGAGACATCCTTGATAGAAGTTGTTCCAATGGGTGTCTATTATAACATATCCAAATTTCAGCCCAATTGGATAAATCTGGAGCCCTTAGCACGTCAAAGACTGAACCAAGTTCACAGAAATGTCATGATTGGCTGCCATCACATCTACATCCCTAGAGCCATGTGCTCAGCATGGGCAGCCATACATGGTAGTCAAATCAGCTCAGGAACTCAGAAAGATGGACAAAAGTCAAGCTTTCCATAAAAAAACCATACCAAAGCATGTATTTGCCAGCTGGAGTAAGTGGCGTGCATGGGCAGAAGGGAACAGTTGGGAGCAGCTAAGAGAGGTGTGCTTCACCAGCCAAAGGGGAGGACGAAATTGCACTCTATAAATAGAGGGCTGCACACTCATTCAAAGATATAGAGAGTCAGATACACAATTTCACTTCACCCATTACTCTCATACACAAATTCAGATTCACCACAAAGAGAGAAGAGAGCTTGGAGCTGTCCTGGGAATTCCTTGCTGCCATCATCTAGTTCTTCTCCTCTCTTTATCCTATCTATGTATTTCTTATTTTCTGTATTCATAGTTATGTTTAACTAATCCATTTAGTTAGGGTTTAGGATGAAGCCCTAGTCATGAATATTCAATGTTATGGATGATTTTATAGTTAATTGATTTCCTTGCTTTCATTATCAAGTTGTTAATCTCCAGTTTATTATGTGCTTGATGTATGTTTTCTTAGAGTAGCTAACTATGATTTTATGCATCTAGCACAGGTTGGGAAGGGGTTTAGATTCACCAATTCTACTCTCTTTTCACAAGCAACACATGAATGGTCTAAGAATCATTCAAGGGGTTAATAACCATAGGTTGACTAGGACAGATACCATGTTCTAGGACTTGTGTGATTATCGTATTTTCAAGGAGCTTAATGACTCTTGTATGCTTTATTCTAAGTAGATACCATGCTTAGGTTGCATATTAGAGATCACGTGTTGTGTAGATACCATGCATAATCACGTGCCTTAGGAGAATCATGCATCCTGCACCTAGATACCAAAGGCTTGTATGCCATAATCTATTGTTGATGAAGCTTGAGTCAATTTCTATGCATTTATAACTTGGTTAGGAAGACTAGTGGTAGATTCCAAGGCTCTAACACCTCTCAATCATTGTTTCACAACTTGTTGATTGCTGCGAGTGTTTACTTTCGAGCACTTTCATTTCACGTTCTTCTTTTCATTTCAATAACAAAACCCCCCATTTCGAGTGCGTGTGTGGTGCTAGGATTCTGTCCTAGACCTTGAGTAATTAGCAAGAGGCATTGTTGAATTCGACCTTGCCTTTAGCTAGTTAGTCAGTTTCCTTGTTCTATGTTTTTTTAGCATTCTAAGTAATTTAACTTGGAACCAAGTTACCATTCTCCGTGGGATCGACCTCGTATTTACATAAGCTATACTATAAACGGTTCGTGCACTTGCGAGAATTAAAGTTGCTGTTTTTAATAACTCATTTTAGTTGTTAGGAATTGAATCAACAATAACTTGCGCCCCAAGTTACTGATTTCCATAAACAAGCGATTATGAATTTGGGTGAGGAATATCTCCCAAGTAAGTTCTTTTCTTGCCTCAGACTGTTGAGGACTTTAACAATTTATCTCAGTATAAAGAGGTTGTTCTGGCGAGAATGGTTGATGGAATTTAAGCTGTCTTAGGCAGAACTGCCTTTTACAAAACTATAAACATAAATATCCAAGCTAGGAAAAAGAAAGGATAGTTGGGACTCCATTTCTGCATGGATAGGACGTTACGATCCGAGCTGACTGGACATATCTGGGCTGGATGGACTGTTAACAACTTCAATTGCTAAGCTTCAGCTGTAGATCGATACCAAAGTTTAATTTTGGCAGAGCTTTAATACACTTCAAGCTTTTGTGAGGCTTCGAGTGGGCAGAATGCGGCTTCTTGATCTGTGAGGCGTAGTGGTCGTTCTCGAGGACTTCAGTGGGCTAGAGATTGCACTGTAAATTTTGTTGAGGTTTTCATGCTTGGGAAAAGCTTAAGCTCTACCTGTCTTGGTTTTTTGCTGAACCATATTTGTAACGAGAGAAATCTCGTTTTGAATGACTTATTTTCTAAGTCTGAACCTTGGGAATTCTGATCTAAAGCTGGTTTTCACTTGGAATTCAAGTGAGCTTCTGGTTGATTTTGAGTTGTTTGTTTGATTGATGACTTGAGTGTTGGATTGATTGTTATTTTTTTTGTTGAGTGTCTTTTTCCCCTGTTCACTCCTTCTTGTATTTATAAGAGATGTTTTCTGGAGTAGGGCAATTCTTTTTTAAATAATGGGCAGCAATTTCTTAAAAAGATCTTTCATTTTTAATTGTAAAGAAAGGGGTTTTGATCAATTTCTGGTAGATAAGCTCTCAATAGTCAGTTCTTAAGATCACTTCCCTATTTTTCTTGAAAAAAGAACCTAATATCCTTTCCCAATTTTAGCTGCCCCTTGTGAGGTTTCATCCGTGATGGTTAGTTTGATTTCTTCAGTTTGAACAACTCCCTGCTTTCCTGCTTATCTCTTTCTGAGATTGTAGCTTACTTATCTCTTGGGGAGAATCACCTTCTCTGTAAAGTAGAAAAAATCTATGAATATATATATATATATATGTAAGAGGGATTTGATTTTCAGATTTTCAGAGGTGTCTCTTCCAGTTTGCTAGCCACTAACCCTTCCATTTATCAACTCTGTGCTAGTTTAGGTCTTTCTGGATCTTAGGTTTCCTTTTGTTGGATTGGGGGTGCTAATTTAGGCCCAAACAATGCCCCCTAAGTTCTTATCCCACGTCTGCCACGTCTTCCCATTGAGCTAGAGTTCATGGGAAACTGTTCAGTTACTAGCTCTTTATTAGCTAGTCATTTATTAGATGACGCCTTGTCTTTTCCACTGGTCTTACATTTCCCACGTTTTGAGCTTCCTTAAAAGAAATTGAAAACCACTGCTGTTCATCCAGCGTAGTATTTCGACCTTGCTCCTCCGAGCTTCTCTTTGAAACTCCATCCCTTCCTTGTTAGAACCTGCCTTTCTGTCAACTTTTTGTTTCTTAACAAAACAGCCCTGAGAAATGTCTTCCCAAAATCCCGTGCTTAGTCTTCCTCTGTTTCAGTTCCTCCCGATTACATTATTGGGACTGGGATTGACAAACATGCGATAGAGGTTAGGAGCAAGCTCCATCCTTTTGCCCAGAAGAACCTAGATGAGAATGTCCTTCATCTATTCGAGAATACCTTGGTGCTTTGGGGCCTCACTTTGGTTTTAGTCATGTTCTTCCCGAGATGGCAGAACTGATGAAGAAGGATGTTGAGGCTCCTTTATGTTTTGAGAGCACTTTTGCTCTAGCTTCTAATTCCTAGGTTAGCAAGAATCTGAGCCGGTCCTTCCCATCCAATTTGGATTGTGACAGGTAGTGGATTGACAAGCTTCTTCAAGATATGGACCTCACTTTGAAGCGGCTGGTATTTATGACGCCATGCTTCACAAGAAATCTGTAAATGAGATGAGAACTCGCTTCGCTGCTCTGTGTTTCGGAATTATGCCAAGAACACTTTCGAGTTCGCATAGGCCCCATGGCTCCAACTCTGCGGACATGGCTCGAGATATTCGAGTTTAGGCCCAATGGGAGACCTGTTGATCTGTTGGTGATTATCACGAAGAAAAATTAGCGTAAGCCAAGCCATTCACCATCTCTCCACGATCAACTGTAATTGCTCCTTCTCCAATTACCTCGAAAATTCAAGGTCGAGAAGGACAAGGACCAGGAGATATGTTGTTCCTTACATTGGTGAACAAGTTCATTACGCTTAATCTTGCTCTTCTGCAGTTCTACTTGAGTACACACGGTAGAAGCTTTGCACAACCACACCGATGTCGGACTCGGGCCTTGATTTTGGCTCATCTATTCAAGAACACGCATACTACTACCTTGGAGAATTATTGAATCACATGCTGCTCCGGTGCCTTCGGATGATCCAAATCTAGTTGCAAGTCTATTTCCACTGAATTGAGGTTCCCAGACATAGTTACGCCGAGGATCGTTGGATCAACCATTGATGACGCGTATGCGCAAGCATTCTATTGAAGAATACCGATGTTCTTCGAGCAATCTTTGCTGAAGAGATCGGCAGCTCGGTGGCAAGTGGTGATCGGGAGAACCTATCCTTGGTTCCACCGATACCGTTTGTTTGAGAAGGAGCCGAGAAGAAAGCACAATTGATTTCGGGAAGAAGTTCCGAGTGTGACCCTCCCAAGAGACTGCCCCGTGGAGGTGGGAATCCTCAAAAGTATCATCAGGGGCGAAGTATATCATCCCAACTTTTACACAAGGCAGGCTGCCCACAACTTATTCCACTTAAATTCTATAGCGACAAGCGGGCTTCTTCTTGGAGGATATGGATGACTTGGAGGTGGATAAGGATGCAGTGTGCACGTGAACAAGATAAACAATAGTGCAGACGCCCTATAGCCTTCCCGGGAACCCAACTCTGTAGTTCGCGATTTTGACGCTGGTGGAAGGCTCGATTTTGAAATCGCTTGCTTCGACCTTGCCACGTGCTTTTGATAGCCGGGATGGCTGGGCTATTCGTGCAGGAGAGGAGACTCACAAGTTTATGGTGCAGACCATAAAGGACACTCTTGCCCAAGTTCGGAAGGTAGTGTCTCAATTCTGTCTGTTATGTCCTGTTTATTCTTTTTGCAATTGTAATATCTAACACTTTGTTCTGCCTGCAGATCCTTCTTTGACACAAAATGTTGGTGGTCATCTGGCCTAAGGAGAAGTGTTTGGTAAATTTTCTATCCTTCTGCCTTCTACCTTTTCCTCTGGATTGATTTAAAATTTTCATTTCTTGTGCAGTTACTTCATCATAACCGCTGGGACACGAGCTTCCTTCTGGAGTGGAAGAAGAAGAAGAAGATCAAGCGAACAGACTCCCGTTGAGGCCACTCCTTCATCGGAAGGAAAAGAAAGGAAGCCAACTGCGACTTGGTGAATTTTGACAATATTCTTAGTTCTGTTATGTTCTAGCTTATGTTCTAATAGCCTATTTTTTTCTTATTTCAGTTGAAGGTCCTTCTCCTCCTCCTTCTAAGTCAAAAAGGCTTAGAAAGAAGACGGTGGTGGAATATGTGGCCACAGAAGAAGCAGCAGCTCCCAACGCCACATCGACACGGATGAAGAGCCGAGAGAGGCTTTTGAGGCTGTGGAGCAAGAGAAAGAGCTGGAAGAGTTGGAAGAAGTAGGAGAGGGGCCTCAGGAGAAGGCCAAGATAATGGAAGAAGAGGTGAGTCTTGTTTTTCTGTTGTATCGCCGTCTTTTATTCCTTCATCTGACTTTTGTCCATCTGTAGGAGGAAATTCTGTTGAGGTGATAGCAGAGAGTATTGCTGCTCGAAACAACAAGAAGATACAAGGCAGGACTGACTAGCTCGAGCTGGCCTTGTTTGAGGATCGAGAGGGAACACTCTCATTGCTTCCGGCGGTGAGAACAGTGCAGGACAATCAGTACGTAACACATGGACCAGCCGTGTGGTGGTTCCAGCTGGAGCAGTGGATGCCTCTGCTCCTGAAGTTATGGTAATTTTTCTTCCAATTCTGCTCACATTTTCTGCAATTCTATTCTGTTTTCTTCTTCTTTAATCGCTATAATCTTTCCAGGTAGAAGTGCCCATATCTGTTGGTGCCCTGTCAGTGGTGACTAGCCCTTGAAGCCCCCAATTGTTGTTGTAAGTGTTCATTATATTTTTGGGTTTTTCTTTTCTATTTCTGTCTGGTTTTGACTTATGCTTCCATTTGCAGATGCCTATTCATTCCCTTCCAGATTCATCTGCCACGACCTCCTTTGCTAATCCAAAACTGGCAGAGTTTGAAGCCCTGGACTTAGATGCCCAACTAGGCAGTTGGAGATGCTTAGCTCTCCTGTAGGTAAGGCAAAATCCAAGGCAGTGAAGGAGGCTATGGAGAGGCTGAAGATCTAGCAGTCTAATGAACTGGAGTTGGATGAGGATAGGAAGCCATCGACCACCGGTGATGAAGGACACGACTCTTTGCCTGAGCATGTAATGTGGCCCCCAAACCCATACTTGAGATGAGTCTTGGCGTAAGAGATGTGCTCAACCTCCATGATCGTTATGAGGATCTCAAGCCCTCCTTCAAGACTTCGAATTCGCAAGGCTACTCACGAAGCCAATCTGGACCGGATGGTGGCAGGATACAAGGAGGCTAAGTCCATCAGAGACAAGCTGGAAAAGCAGATTGAGGAGCTGCGAAGCAATTGGCGAGAATGCGGGGAGGTGCAGAGTGCCTGGGGCTGGACTGAGCTCCAAGACCAAGGCTACTTTCCTTGTGCACAACATGGCTGCAGCTTCCAAGCCAGATCCTGGAGATTGCAGAGGCTTCAATTCATCAGAAGTGCTGCTTGAAAAGGAACTCTCCATTAAGAAGACCAACTTGCAAGAAACCCTCAAGAAATTAGGGTTCTGATTCATGTTATTTATTTACCCTTTCAGTTTTTTTTTTAATGATGAACAATTTGCCATGGGGAAGGCCTCATGGCTATTTATTTTAAATAAAGTTTATTTTCCTTGTTGCAATTTTTAGGTGTTTAATTTTTTTGATGAAATAAACAGAAGTACAAAAGGAACAAACTTTAAACAACTTAGAACAAAGATGACTCTAAACAGAAATAAAAGCTTTTTAGTGTTGCCCTTCGCTATCCCAGGATCTGTTTGTACCCTGTGAATCCCACATGCTTGGATAAAACTTCTTTAACCATTTTCCGTTGATTGGGCTGCATGAATTTCTCCATCTCTATCCTGCAACCTGTATTCCCCATTCCAAGGATCTGGTTGATTATGAAAGGGCCTTCCCATGTAGGTGACCACTTTCCATAACTAGCCACGTGTGTTCCAAAGGGCAGAACTGCTTTCCAGACTACCTCTCCCTCTTCAAAACTCTTGTTCTTGACTCTTTTGTTATAGGCCCTTGACACAGCTTGCTTCCCTGCCAGGAGTTTATTAAGAGTGTCAATTCTGCTTGCATCCAATCCTTCTAGTTCTAGCAGCATGGCTTGAGAGTAGTTTTCTCCTACAAGATTATGTTGGTGAGCAATTCTGAGGGACTGAACAGCTATCTCCATAGGCAGAATTGCATCATGGCCATATGTTAAAGCATAAGGGGTCATGCCAGTTGCTTCTCTCTTTGAAGTTTTATATGCCCACAAAGTTTCTGACAACTTCTCATGCCATTGCTTTGGATTCTTCTCAAGCATTTTTCGGATAATGTTGATGATTACCTTGTTGCTTGATTCTGCCTGCTCGTTAGCTTGGGCATAATAAGGAGTGGATTGAAGCAGCCTGAATTTGAATGCCTCTGCCATATCCAGATTTCTCCAGATATGAAAGAAGATCCTCTGTCAGTTGTGATTGATTCTGGAATGCCGAATCTCTGTATAATCTGTTCTTCTATGAAAGTGATGATCTCTTGGGATGTAGTGGATTTAAGAGGCTTGGCTTCTACCCACTTAGTGAAATAGTCTGTAGCAACAATGATAAAACAGTCTGCTGGCTGCTGGCTGGATAGATCTTGCCAATGAGGTCCATTGCCCATCCTCTAAAGGGCCATGGCTTTACCACTGGATTCATTGGAACCGAAGGAGCCTGCAGGATTGGGCCGTGTCTTTGACAAGACTCACACCCCTTGGAATAGTCAATGCAATCTTTCATCATGGTTGGCCAGGAAGTAGCCATACCTTCTAATTAACCAGCACATTTTCCTCCCACCTTGATGGGCTCCACAGATTCCTTCATGAGTTTCCCCCATGACTTTCATGTATTCTTTCTTTCCGAGGCACCTTAAAAGCACCTCATCCTTACTCTTTTGGACCAAATCTTCATTCCACATAAGATAGTTCAAAGCCAAGATTCTGACTCTTTTTTCAGAAGGTAAGGTTGGATACTGCAAGTAGGTTATGATAGGATTTCTCCAATCATCTTCAATGATTATGGCAGAATTGACATCTATCTCCACCCCTAGTCAGCTGATGGCGTGCTTTTCTTTCCCACCTCGATGGTCCTCTGTACATAGTCTTGAGCATTTGTATACTGTTGCTACTTGGGCGGTTCATTGGTTGCACAGATTTTCCTCCCTTGGGATGTGTTCCCAAGTGGCTTCTCTAAATTCTGTCAGAAGATTCCTAGCTGCCACTAGATATATAGCTAGAGAAGGACTAAGACACTTGTATTCCCCAGCAATTTGTTTTAATACAAGCATTGAATCTCCCAGGATTTCCACAGATTGGATTCCTAGTTTCACCAGACATTTCTAATCCTATGATTAGAGCTTCATTTTCTGCCTGTTGTTGGTGCAATGGAAATCTAACTCGAAAGAATAATGTCCGATTCAAGTGGTTCTTCCAAAACAATGCCTCGGAAGCTATATCAGTTTTTGATCCATCAAAATACAGCTTCCAAGGTGTGAGATGAACTGAATAGATTGGATTGTTAAAGCAAGTGTGAGCTCTAGTTAACAGATCTGCATTTGCTATGTCCAAAGAGTCCATGTTCTCAATCTCCTCTCGGGATGATCTGCTAGGAAGTGCGCCATAGCTTGTCCCTTGACAGACTGAGGAACATACGAGGGCAAATCTGTCAAGGCCAAGGTCCATTTTCCAATTCTGCCGCTCAACATTGGCCTGGTTAGCATGTACTTGATCAGATCTGTCTTGGCAATGATGTAGATGGTGTATGGCAGCATGTAGTGTCTGAGTTTCACAGCAGTGAAGTACAAGGCTAGGCAAAGTCTTTCAATTGCAGAATATTTTCTTTCCACCTTTGTTAGAGTTCTGCTCAGGTAGTAGATCACTGTTCCTTCCCTTCCTTGTTATCTTGAACCAACAGGACTCCCAATGGATACTGATGCAGATACATAGAGCTTGAGTGGTCTACCTCTCTTGGTGGGGACAGAGCTGGTGGATTTGAGAGGTAATGCTTGATTTCCTCAAAAGCTTGTCAGTCTTTTTCTTCCCACTTGAAGGTCTGCATTCTGTTTCAATCTTAACAAAGAGGAGAAAGGCTGGATCTTTCCTTCATAATTGGATATGAATCTCCTTAAAAAATTAATTTTTCCTAAGAGACTCTGCAATTCTTTTTTGTTCCTAGGCGGTAGAGCTTCTATGATGGACTTTGCTTTGTTTTTGTCGATTTCTATGCCTCTCTGGTGGACCAAGAATCCTAGGAAATTTCCTGCTTCAACTCCAAAAACACATTTCTTTGGGTTCATCTTTAGTTTGTGCTGCCTCATTCTTAGGAATGCCCTCCTTAGATTTGGTATGTGGTTTCCCTCTTTTGGGGATTTAATCACCACATCATCGATATACACTTCCAAAGAATGTCCTATCATATCATGAAAGACAAAATTCATTGCCCTTTGATAAGTAGCCCCTGCATTTCTCAAGCCAAAAGGCATTACAGTGTACTCAAAAGCACCTATATGTCTTGGACACATGAAGGCTGTCTTATGGATGTCTCCTTCTGCCACCATGATTTGATTGTAACCTGCATTGCCATCCATAAAAGATAGCATCTGGTTGTGAGCAGCTCCATCTACTTGCATGTCTGCCATTGGCATAGGGTACTCATCCTTGGGAGAAGCTTCATTTAGATTTACTGTAATCCACACAGATTCTGATTTTTTCTTTTCAGAAGTACAATATTAGCTAGCCAATCGGCATAGATGGTGGTCGATGAATCTGCTTTGAGCAACCTTTCTATTTCTTCTTTGACCTTCAGTTCTGTGTCCATGGAAATTCTTCTGATGGCCTGTTTGTGGAAGATATCCCTCTTTGATTGGCAGCTTGTGCTCCACTAATTCCCTGTCTAGACCTAGCATTTCATGATAATGCCAAGCAAAACAATCTCTGAACTCTTGCAACAGTGCAATGAGCTCACTCTTGAGCGGTTCTTTCAATAGTGCGGTAACAAAAGTAGGCCTTGGATCCTCTTACATCCCTAAGTTTATTTCTTGTAAAGGATCTTCCACTAGAGAGTCATCCAGTCTGCTGGAGCAAAATCTAACACTTCCTTCAGTAACTCTTCTTCCTCCTGGTCTTCCGTGCTCTCATGAGTGAATTCTGCCATATTGATGGCTGGATCCTGCATGAAGAGCTTCCTTTCCTCCCAATATATCAACAATCTTTTTGTAATGGATCAGATTGTTGTAGCTCGATCCTTTTCTTGTTGATAAGAACTAAACATCAAAGTTCTTGAGGTTTAGAACAAAAGGTCTATTCCAGTCTTCTAAGGAACTAGCTAGACCATCTTCAATGAGCCGTTGGGCCGTGATACCATGGGGACGGCCGTTCTGGTTGACTCCAAGGAAAGTGAAAGGACCAAGGTCATCATGGTAATACCTTGCCTCAAAACACGTGGATCGGCCTCTACTATCTCCATGTAACCTTTTTCATTCCACAGAGCTAATTGCTGGTGAAGAGTAGAGGGAACACAGACTCTGGTGAATCCAGTCCCTGCCAAGTAGTGCATTATAGGTGGTGGAAGTGGTGTCTACCACAAAGAATGCAATCTTCAGCTCTTTGCTTCCAACTATGACATCCACATCTAGGATCCCATGAGTTTTGGTGATGCCCCCTACAAAGTTGGTGACGGTTAAGCGTGTTGGGATCAAGTCCTTCTCTGTTCTACCCATTTTGCTCAGCATTCTGTGAGGCAGAAGATTGATGGCTGCACCTCCATCTACCATGATTTTGGGAATAGGAACACCCCCAAAGTTTGCTATTATAAACAAGGGTCTGAGGTGGTTTGCCATATCTTTGGTTGGTTATGGGAAGTAAGCTGGTCTGCAGCTTCTTTGTCAGCGCCTTCATACATCCCGGGATTGCACCTTCTTTGCTTCTAAGCGTCTCTCCCGCCTCGCCAACCTGCATTCGAAACTTTACTGGGAGAAAACATCTCCCTCTAGAGTGCTTTCTTGTCCTTCTGCAGCTCAACTTTTCTGCGAATGAACTCCATGTTGATGCCCCAACCACCTGCAGGTTTTCCAATTACGCCCCAAAAGCTTGGTTTGCATCTAATTCCCCATCATATTCCATGTATTCCTCCCAATCCTTCATCCAGTCTTCCTGTTCTCCTGTTTGAGGAGTGCATTTTAGGTCATCTGCAGATGGCTCATAATCTAGCTCCTCTTCATTTCCCTCAGTCCCAATCTTTCGCCCTTCTATTGGAATAGGTTGATTCTCCTTGTATCTGTAAATGTTTAAATTGATTGTCCGAGGAAGAAGCAAGATGGATAGAAGGCTTAGCTGGAGATCCGACTTTCAACATTTTACGTGGTTTGGATTACTTGTTCCGCCTGGGAAAGTATTTCCTGGATCTTTCCCTTTTACGCGTATGGTCTCCTGAGGTGCTGTGCATCACTTTTGTTCTTGAGGAACATGCAGATGTGCCTTTGAACCCTCCTCTTCGGGTTCTGGTTAATTCCATAGTTAGTCCGCCACTTTTCCCGACAACATACCACCTTCCTTCTATGATAGCCAGAGGTTTCTCATTCTCGGGCATCTTGATTGATATTTCCTTCTTGGGCTACTCACATCCTCCTACTGTGCTGGGCTGGTTTGGGATACTTCTTCCGTCTGCCTCTATCTCGGGATGAGGTTCCAATCCTACCAAAAACACTCGGAATGGGCTGACTCTGCCTGTCCAGGGACCACTTCTAGCTCGGCTTCTTGCACTTGCTACAGAGCACTACTCGGTGAGATAGTTGCTTTTGGTCAAAGACTACTCCATTCTGCCTCTGCTGGGCTACATCGTTGGCTGCTTCTCTTATCGCCAATTTAAGTTAACCATGTTGACTTGTGGTTGGGGAAAAGGATCTGCTTGTGATGAAGGAGATTTCTCACGCCAGTTTCAACCTTCCTGCTATTCCTTCTGTATAACATCTCTGAAAACTACACAACTATTGGTAGAATGGTTCCAAGAGTTGTGCCACCGCACATCTGCCTGCCCTTGAGCTCTTCGGCTTGGGTATCCTGTGGGGTGTCTCTATTGCCTTTTGCAACAACATTTCATCAAATAAAGCATCCACCCTGGTTAGATCAAAGGAATAAACCTTGTTCTGTGTTGGTTTGCTCGGAACAAACCCTCCTGCGAAAGGTGGTGGCTTCTGATCCTTTGGTGGCTTAGTGAGGGCCTTGCAGCTGATGGGATGTTTCAATTTTGCCATTTCTGCTACTGCAACTTCTCCCTCCTCTAAGCATTCTGCTTCCTCTTACGATTCTACAACGGATGTGTTGAAGAGGAAGATGACTTGTAATACATGCCTTTGGATGAGTTCCTCTTCTTCTATTCTTCCCTAAGCATTTCCTCATACTTGGATGCTTTATCTGCCAGTTCTGCCAAGTCTCCAAACAGCATCCCATCAAATCTTTTTCTTAGAGAGATCTTGAGGGCAGCTTGAGCCATCTGGATGAAGTGTCTTTCTTCCATAGGGATTCGGCACTTCATTTTGAGCTTCCTGAACCTGGTTATGAAGTCTTGAGCAAGTTCATCTTCACTTTGTTTGAGGGCAGCAAGGTCACCGATGGTGACTTCGTGAATCTGTAATAATAGTCGGAAAACACTTTCCATCTGCTCCCGTGTTTGAACATAATTAGGGCGGTGGTGTACCAAGTAAAAGCTTGTCAGAGAGAGAATTCTGAAAAGCCTAAACTTCAAAAGAGGATTGTTCTCTATGGCTATGCACTGGACCGAGAACCTGCCTATGTGCTCAACTGATGAAGCATGGGGATCCTCTCCGTTGAATAAGGTGAAGTTTGGCACCTTAAAACCCGGGGATAGAGGTATTTGATCGATATAAGTCGGATATGGCTTCCTATGGGTGGGCCTTTCTCCTCTTCTGGCTTCAGGCTCCATCATCTCTCTAATCATCCTTTGTAATGCCACCACGTCATTTAGAGCATTGAGGTGGTGATTTCGCCTGCTCGCTGGGCGTGATCAATCTCGGCTCCGCTCTGTATGGCCTGGCGAACTCCTCCTGTGTTCTTCCTATTCTTCCAAATCTGGATTATTCCTCCGCTTGCCCCACTGTTCTGTCATTGTTGACAAAAGGTTATTACCCTTCCGCCTCTTCGCCTCTTGCAAGTAGAGGGAATGAATTGGGATCCATCCTTCGGTCTATAAGACAACATCGCTGGTGGCTCAGGCGAAGTGCCAAAGGTTGATCCTGTGGAATAGGGTGAGGTTCGGCTGGTTATGTTGCATCCGAACTGTGCAGGGCTTCTAGCGAGGGGCCTCACGTTCTTGGACAGAAGGGCTCCTTCCTTTGTCCACTGAATTTCCCACGTTACGGCATCCCAAACTATCCGGTGACGATTGGTCTAGGAAATTGGACAATTCAAGTTCATACGAAGTTCGTCTTGAAATGGAGTGGTTTGTTTATTGCATTGTTTTAGCAATTGGATTTCACTCAAAACTCACCAAATCACTCCTACCAGCATGTTATGGTGTTGCCCCAAGTATTGGGCTCCATCCGATATTGATTGGTCCATAAAATTGGACAATTCAAGTTCATACGATTTTCGTTCTATAAATGGAGGGGTTGGTTTATTGCTTAGTTCTAGCGATTGGATATGAGTCAGAACTCACTGAATGACTCCTTTCACCATATTATGATGTTGCCCATGTTTTGGGCTTAATCCAGTATCTATTGGTCCCTGAAATTGGCCACTTCAGGTATGTACGATTTTCGTTCTGTAATGGAGTGGTTGGCGTATTGCATAGTTTTAGCCGTTGGATTTCCCTCAAAACATTCGAAATGACTCCTCCAACCGTATTATGATGTTGTCCAAGTTTTGGGCCCAATCTGATATTGATTGGTCCAAGAAATTGGACAATTCAGGTTCGTACGAAGTTCGTTCTCTAATGGAGCGGTTTTTGTATTGCATAGTTTTAGCAATTGGATTTCATGCAAAGCTCACCAAATTTCTTCTCCCACCATATTATGACATTGCCCAAGTTTTGGACTCAATCCGATATTGATTGGTCCCAAAAATCGGACAATTCACAATTGTACGAAGTTTGTACTATAATGGATTGGTTGGTGTATTGCATAGTTTTAGCGATTGGATTTCACTCAAAACTCTCCAAATGACTCCTCCCACCATATTATGATGCTATCCAAGTTTTTGGCCCAATCCGGTATCTATTGGTCCAAGAAATTGAACAATTCAGGTTCGTATGAAGTTCATTCTCTAATGGAGGGGTTTGTGTTTTGCACAGTTTTAGCAATTGGATTTCATTGAAAACTCACCAACTGACTCCTCCCACCATATTATGTTGTTGCCCCAAGTTTTGGGTTCAATCCGATATCGAATGGTCCTTGAAATTAGACAATTCATGTTCGTACGAAGTTCGTTTTGTGAATGGAGCGGTTGGTGTATGGCATAGTTTTAGAGATTGGATTTCACTCCATACTCACCAAATGACTCCTCCCACCATATTATGACGTTGCCCATATTTTGAGCTCAATCTCGTGACGATTGGTCCAAGAAATTGGACAACTTAGGTAGGTTCGTATGAAGTTCATTTTGTAATGGAGTGGTTTGTGTACTGCATTGTTTTAGCGATTGGATTTCACTCAAAACTCACCAAATGACTCCTCCTAACATATTATGATGTTGCCCCAAGTATTGGGCTCCATCCGATATCGAATGGCCCATGAAATTGGACAATTATGGTTCGTACGAAGTTCGTTTTGTGAATGGAGTGGTTGGTGTATCGCATACTCTTTGCAATTGCATTTCATTCAAAGCTCATGAAATGACTCCTCGCACCATATTATGATGTTGCCTATGTTTTGGGGGTAATCCAATATCGATTGGTCTAAGAAATTGGACAATTCAGGTTTGTGTGAAGTTTGTTCTATAATGGAGTGGTTGTTGTATTGCATAGTTTTACCGATTGGAGTTCACTCAAAACTCACCAAATGACTCCTCCCATCATATTATGATGTTGCCTAAGTTTTGGGCTTAATCCAATATCGATTGGCCCAAAAAATTGGAAAATTCAGGTTCGCGAAGTTCGTCAGTAAATGGAGGGGTTGTTGTATCGCATAGTTTTAGAGGTTGGATTTCACTCCAAACTCACCGAATGACACCTCCCACCGTAATATGATGTTCCCCTCGTTTTGGGGTCAATCTGATATTGATTGGTCCAAGAAAGTGGACAATTGAGTTCGTACGAAGTTCATTTTGTAACGGAGTGGTTGGTGTATTGCTTAGTTTTAGCATTTGGATTTCACTCAAAACTCACGAAATGGCTCCTCCCATCGTATTATGACGTTGCCCAAGTTTTGAGCTCAATCCGATATCGATTGGTCCCAGAAAGTGAACAATTCAGGTTCGTACGAAGTTCGCTCTGTAATGAAGTGGTAGGTGTATTGCATAGTTTTAGGAATTGGATTTCACTCAGAACTCAAGAAATGACTCCTCCCACCATATTACGATGTTGCCCCAAGTTTTGTGCTCAATCTGATATCGATTGGTCTCAAATTGGACAATTCAGGTTCGTACAAAGTTCGTACTGTAAATGGAGTGGTTGGTGTATTGCATAGTTTCAGAGATTGGATTTCAATCGACACTGACCAAATGAATCCTCCCACCATATTATGATGTTGTCCAAGTTTTGGGCTCAATCCGATATCGATTCGTCCAAGAAATTAGACAATTCAAGTTCGTACGAGGCCCGTTCTGTAATGGAGGGGTTGCTGTATTGCATAGTTTTAGCAATTGGATTTCACTCAAACCTCACCAAATGAGTCCTCCCACCATATTATATTGTTGCACAAGTTTTGGGCTCAATCCGACATCGATTGGTCCAAGAAAGTGAACAATTTGGGTCCTTACGAAGTTCGTCCTGTAATAGAGTGGTTTGTGTGTTGCATAGTTTTAGCAATTGGATTTCACTCAAAACTCACCAAATGACTCTTCCCACCATATTATGATTTTCCCCAAACTTTGGGCTCAATCCGATATCGATTGTTCCTTGAAATTGGACAATTCAGGTTCGAACGAAGTTCGTTCTGTGCATGGAGTGGTTGGGGTGTTGCGTTGCTTTAGCGAATGGATTTCACTCAGAACTCACCAAATTACTCCTCCCACCATATTATGATGTTGCCCAAGTTTTGGGCTCAATTCGATATTGATTGGTCCAAGAAATTGGACAATTCAAGTTTGTATGAATTTCGTTATGTAATGGAGTGGTTGGTTTATTGCATAGTTTTAGCGAATGGATTTCACTCATAACTAACCAAATTACTCCTCCTACCATATTACGATGTTGCCCAAGTTTTGGACTCTGTCTGATATCGATTAGTCCAAGAAATTGGACAATTCAGGTTCATACGAATTTCGTACTGTAAATGGAATGGTTGATTTATTGCATAGTTTTAGAGATTGGATTTCACTTAAAGCTCACGAAATGACTCCTCCCACCATATTATGATGTTGCCCAAGTTTTGGGCTCAATCCGATATCGATTGTTCCATGAAATTGGGCAATTCCTGTTTGTGCGAATTTCGTTCTGTGAATGGAGTGGTTGGTGTATTGCATTGTTTTAGCGAATGGATTTCACTCAGAACTCCCCAAATTACTCCTCCCACCATATTATGATGTTCCCCAAGTTTTGAGCCTAATCTGATATCGATTGGTCCAAGAAATTGGGCAATTCAGTTTCGTACGAAGTTTATTATGTAAATGGAGTGGTTGGTGTATTGCATAGTTTTAGCAGTTGAATTTTAGTCAAACCTCCTCAAATGACTCCTCCCACGATATTACGACGTTGCCAAGTTTTGGACTCATTCTGATATCTATTGGTCCAAGAAATTGGACAATTCACGTCCGTACGACATTCATTCTGTAATGGAGTGGTTGGTGTATTGCATAGTTTTAGCGGTTGGATGTCTCTCAAAACTCACTAAATGACTCCTCCCACCATATTATTATGTTCCCCAAGTTTTGGGGTCAATCCAATATAGATTGGTCCAGGAAATTGGACAATTCAGGTTCGTACGAAATTCGTTCTAAATTGGAGTGGTTGGTGTATTGCGTAGTTTTAGATATTTGATTTCACTCAAAACTCATCAAATGACTGCTCCCACCATATTAAGATGTTGCCCAAGTTTTGGGCTGAATCGGATATCGATTGGTCCAAGAAATTGCAGAACTCAGGTTCGTACGAAGTTTGTTCTAAAACGGAGTGGTTGGTGTATTACATAGTTTTAGAGATTGGATTTCACTCGAATGACTCCTCCCACCATATTATGATGTTGCTCATGTTTTGGGCTCAATACGAAATCGATTGGTTTGGCCCAAGAAATTGAACAATTCAGTTTACGGCACGTCTGTAAATGAAGTGGTTGGTGTATTGCATTGTTTTAGCAATTGTATTTCACTCAAAACTCACCAAATGGCTCCTCCCACCATATTACGATGTTGCCCACCTTTTGGGCTCAATCTGGTGCCGACTAGTCCAAGAAATTGGACAATTCAGGTTCGTATGGAGTTTGTACTGTAAATAGAGTGGTTGGTGTATTGCATAGTTTTAGCGATTGTATTTCACTCAAAACTCACTAAATGACTCCTCCCACCATATTATAATATTGCCCAAGTTTTGGGCTCAATCCGATATTGTTGTGTTCCTTCCAAATGCCAATATATGATTAGTATAGTGGTACAAGTAAGGGTGTCGAACCACAGAGACCGATTGGACCTCTATAAATTACTAGTTTTGAAAGAACCCTAATTAAAAATGAAAGTGACAAATTGAAAGTAGTTTTTGTGTTGCAAATGAAAAATAACTTAAAATGCAAGAAGAATGTAGCAGTGAATGATATATTGATGTAGAAAGAATAGGGATGAGACCAGGGATTTCAAATTCACCATTGCAAAACCAATTCCATGTTTGTAAAGATAAACAGTATTCAGCTACCAACATGTTTCCAGAGTTCGTTTTACACGTATATGATCAGTGATATGATGTGTGGTTTTGATCAAATTCTCCAAATCTGCAACCTAATTGGGATGTCCAACTTTGGTTCCAAGTTAAGAGTCATTGCACGTTTTTGCCTTATTTCGCACCTCCAAATCATGCTAGAAATCCCCGTTGCTTTCTCATTCTGAGCTTAGTCTTCAAACAAGCTAGGTTCGCTTTGGATTCTTTATTACTTCAAAATAGATCACGAAACTTGTTTCCACGTTTGAATAAGGGTCAGCTCCAAAAATGGCATGTTTTCATCTCTTTTGCCTTCAACTTGATCCTAAAGTAGATGCAATTACATACTAACACAAAACAAGGTAAAACGCAACAAGTTTAACTCAAAAATATCACAAATAGACTAGAAATGAATTGTATAAATGTATAAATATATGAGTTATTAAATACCCCCAAACCTGATTTTTGCTAGTCCTCGAGCAAAAATGAAACTAAAAACACTTAGGACAATAAAATCTAACTAGACCACTTTAGCTGGCTAAACGATTGTACTGAGCATGTGCAACAAGCCTTTAAACCCCTAGGTGTCCCTAGTAGGAGGAGTTGTGTCTCTTGAGGGTTTACAGTGATGACACCCACAAACATCTGCATACTTGCAAGAAAATTGGTTAAAGCATACTTATAGCAAACTAATAAGAACCAATGAAAGCTTAGTCATACATTCGAACCAATAGTCTGCCACTTCAAAGAATCATATCATTAGTGTAAAAAATAAAAATAAATTACTCCATGTCCCGTGACTTCAAAGACACCATACCCAAATGCCAAAGATAGAAATCGCCTCAACTCTAGTCCTCACAGTTATCACTCAAATTTTCACTCAGATCCTAAGGTGTGGTCTCTCCTCAAGCGTATGTGAGTGAAGTTATGTAAAAGGGAATCAAAATCCTCACATATGAAATATGAAATAAAAGCACAATTTTTGGACAGATCTCATGAAAGGATTCAAACACTAAGAATATGGATAGCACACATACTTAGTAGAACCCATGAATACATCCTCAAAGATCAGCTAGGTCTTTCACAAGGTTTGTAATGTAAGGCTTAGGTCAGGGGCTATGAAAGAAAGGGTTGGAAACACTATAGCTTGGGACATACCAAACTGTCTTTCTTGTGAAAGCATCAAGCTCTCCTCTTCAATTGAGCTTTGTTGTATGTTTGTGGCATCCAAGACCCGTGTGATAATGGAAGGATTTAGAAATTACATCCTCTTTGATTCTTTTTTTTTCTTTTTTTTATTATAAAACTTTGTTTCTTTTTTCTTTTTCTTTGTTTTTTACAATTCCAGCACACATACCTCGGTACACGCCACTTTCTTGATGTAGAGCTCGAATTATCTTTGTCTTCATCACTTTGGTATTCCCCAAACTATAGGGTATAGCTGTAATGGGCTGAATATCTCATATTGAGATAAAAGGATATGGGGAAAAGAAAATGTGAGAAAAGAAAATGGCTAAAAGTGATTGGCTTCAAAATGGGGTAATGGCACACACATAAAGGTTAGAAATTAGGCCTTTTGGTGGTTAAGACATGCATAGCCTAACATCATCTCAATGAGTTCATTCATGAGTATTACCAAACACATGGTATCTGCGAAAAAGAACAATTCTTAGCGTTCAATCAAACAAAAATAATGAGATCATTTGAAATGAAATTGAAGCAAAAAGATAGGAGTACAAACACTTCCTCTCAAATAAGTAAGTAGGCTCAAAATCACTCACTAGGGTAGCCTCCACAATTCTTCTTCAAGAATTTGAGCATGATACTTTAACCACCATGATTCCAAGAGTAACAACTTTGAAAAAAAAAAAATTGATACAAACTTTGTCATGACAGCACAGTAGTCCTCATTGTAAACCATAGCCCTCATATACATTCACATTAGTAAGCAAAAGCAAACTTTAATCATAACTAAAAACAAACAAAAATCCCACACCCCCAAACCTAAACTAAGTATTGTCCTCGATGCTTTAAAAAAAATGAATGGAATGGATGCAATGCAAATTGGCACAGTGTGCATGGAATGAAATAAAATAAAAAACTAAAAACTAACACAAATAAAAGGAAAGAACACAAACCCAGCTAGGTTGCCTCCTAGCATGCGCTTTATTTAATGTCTAAGCAAGACATAGTAGTGTGTCTAAGTTGTCATAAACTCGAGAGAATCCATAACTACATAAACCTGCTCCTGTGAAACATTCTCCAATTAAGGCTTCACACGCTGTCCATTGACCTTCAAACGGGTGCCATTCTTGATGTTTTCTATCTCCATAGCTCCATGGGGAAATACTTGAAGCACTTTGAATGGTCCAACCCATCTAGACTTCAATTCACCTGGAAACAGTTGCAAACGTGAGTCATACAAAAGTATTTTCATACCTAGTTCAAACTGCTTCCTAAGAATTGCTTTATCATGGTAAAGCTTGGTTCATTCTTTGTAGATCCTTGCATTCTTGTATGATTCATTTATGAGCTCTTCCAACTCATTGAGTTGGAGCTTCCTAACCGTACCAGCTTCTTTGAGATCAAAATGGAACTTCTTTATGGCCCAATATGCACAGTGCTCGAGCTCCATTGGCAAATGACATGCCTTTCCAAACACCAGTCGATAAGGGCTCATTCAAATTGGGGTCTTGTATGCTATTCGATAAGCCCAAAGTGCATCATTCAACCTTAGTGACCAATCCTTCCTTGTAGGGCTGACGGTTTTCATCAAGATGTTCTTTATTTCTCTATTGCTGATTTTCACTTGTCCAGAGGTTTGAGGATGGTATGGAGTTGTCACTTTATGTGTGATGTTGTACTTCTTCATCAATGCCTCGAAAGGTTTGTTGCAGAAGTGACTGCCACCATCGCTAATGATAGCTCTCGAAGTTCCAAACCTAGTGAAAATCATATCTTTGAGAAAATTCAAAACAACTTTGTGATCATTAGTTCGTGTAGCTGTTTCCTCAACCCATTTTGATACATAATCTACTGCCACTAGTATGTATATGTGTGCAAAAGAAGATGGGAATGGTCCCATGAAGTCAATTCCTCACACATCAAACAACTCTACCACTAAAATGTTGTTTAATGGCATTTCATTCCTGTGACTGATGCTCCCAATTTTCTGACACCTATCACACTTAGAGCAAAAATCAAAAGCATCTTTAAACAATGTAGGCCAAAAGAAACCAGATTGTAAAACCTTTAAAGCTGTCTTTTTGGCACTGAAATGACCTCCGCATGCCAATGCATTACTGAATGTTAGTATGCTTTGCTGCTCACTCTCCGGAACACATCTTCGAATGATTTGGTCAAGGCAATACTTGAACCAATAGGGCTCATCCCACATGTAGTGTTTCAACATTGAAAAGAACTTCTTTCTCTCCTAAAAAGTCAAATCATCTCTAATTACACCAGAAGCAAGATAATTGACAAAATCAGCATACCATGGCTCTTTATCTTGAATGACAAAGAGTTGTTCATCCGGGAATGATTCGTTGAGAGGAAAAATTTGTCCATCTCCATGGTTTTCATCAACAAGGCGCTACAAGTGATCAGCAACAACATTTTCACTCCCTTTCTTGTCTCGAATTTCTGGGTCAAACTCTTGTAACAACAGTATCCATCTTATCAAACGTGGTTTAGCATCTTTCTTGGTCAACAAAAACCTAAGAGCTGCATGATCAGAGTAAAAAATAACTTGAGAGCCAACAAGATATGAACGAAATTTCTCTAAAGCAAAAACAACAGCAAGCAACTCCTTCTCAGTTGTAGAGTAATTGAGTTGAGCATCGTTTAATGTCCGACTTGTATAGTGGATTACGTTTGGCAGCTTATTTACTCTTTGACCTAAAACAATACCAATAGCATAGTCAGAGGTGTCGCACACTAGCTCAAAAGGCAAAGACCAATCTAGTGCCATAATGATAGGAGCATAGGTTAGTTCATGTTTCAAGGTATTAAATGCATTCATACAATCTTTATCAAAGTGAAATACAACATCTTTGGCCAAAAGATTGCACAATGGATGAGTGATCTCGGAAAAATCCTTAATGAAACGACGATAAAAACTAACATGTCCTCGAAAGCTTCTCACTCCCTTCAATGAAGTAGGAGCTGCCATATTTGAGATGATGTCAATTTTTGCTTTGTCAACTTCAATAACCTTACTAGATATTACATGCCCCAACACAACACCTTGTTTCACCATAAATTGACACTTTTCCCAATTGAGAATCATATTTGTTTCCTGACATCTTTGAAGCACT
The DNA here is from genome assembly GCF_029339155.1 of Prunus mume. Classification (NCBI taxonomy): domain Eukaryota; kingdom Viridiplantae; phylum Streptophyta; class Magnoliopsida; order Rosales; family Rosaceae; genus Prunus; species Prunus mume. The sequence continues at coordinate 28,933,851 of NC_142700.1, forward strand.
AGAGAGAGATGGTTAAGACAATTATCAAAAGAAGAACCGAAAACTGAAAATCATCCATTAATACCTCAATAAATCTCTCAATCATATCTGAAAAGATTGCCAACATACATGTTTGGAATGTTGTTGGGGCATTCCAAAGGCCAAAAGGCATCCTCCTATATGCAAAAGTGCCAAGAGGACAAGTGAATGTAGTCTTCTCTTGATCTTCCAGAGCAATCGCAATTTGATTATAACTTGAATATCCATCAAGAAAACAAATAATATGCATGACCAACAAATCGCTCAAGCATTAGATCAATAAAAGGCATTGGAAAATAATCTTTTTTAGTGTCTGAATTCAACTTCCTGTAATCAATGCAAACACACCAACTAGCCGCAGGTCTCATTTGAACAAGCTCTTTGTGCTCATTTTTTACAACTGTGATTTCAATCCTCTTAGGCACTACGTGAATAGCGCTGACCCATTTGCTATTAGAAATCTGGTATATGATACCCACATCTAGCAACTGCTCTCACTACTTCCTTCATGTGTGGATTGAGCCTTCTTTGTGGTTCACGAGTTGGTTTCTCTCCCTCCTGCAATAAAATTCGATGCGTGCACATGGTAGGGCTTATTCCCTTGATATCTGCAAAAGACCAACCAACGGCTGATTTGAACTCTTTTAGGACCATAATTAGCTTATCTTCTTCCAAAGGGGTGAGGTCAAATGCTATGATAACTGGGAGAGTTTCAAACTTAGCTAGGTAAGCATATTTTAGATGTGATGGAAGTGGTTTAAGCTCAAGTTCTGGAGGTTTAACAACATAAGGGATCAGATGTGTGGCAGATGGTTCTAATGGCTCTCTAAGAGGTGAAAAAGTGGAGGGATATGGTTTTAATGCTTCCAAGGGAGCCACCATCTCCATGAGCACTTCTTCATCAAAGTCATTTTGAGCTTGACTCAAAATATATTTTAATGGATCATTGGATTGTGCCAGCAAAAACTTAGAGAAAACAAGTGAATCAAGCACATCAATCGAACAACAATCGATTGAACTAGAAGGGTGAGAAAGATATTCAAACACTTTGAATTGTACAGTTTCTCCTAGTACGGTCATGGTGAGGAGACCATTTTGCACATCTATGATAGTCTTTGCCATGGCTATAAATGGTCTCCCAAGAAAAATAGGTAACTCACAATCATGTATAGGAGCCTCTTCCATGTCCAACACTACAAAATCAGCAGGCAAAATTAGTTTGTCAACTTGAACTAAGATATCTTCCACTATACCTCTTGGATATTTCACTGATCTATCAGCAAGTTACAATGAAATAGTTGTTGCCTTCAAATCCCCCAAGCCTAATTGAAGGTACACTGAATAGGGCATTAAATTGATGCTAGCCCCCAAGTCAAGCATAGCCTTTTCAACTAGCTTGTCTCCAATTGTGATATTGATAGAAAAACTGCCTGGATCCTTGAGTTTTGGTGGGAGCTTTCTTTGAAGCACAACACTCATATTTTCAGACACCATCACCTTCTCATTAGGTCCATACTTCCTCTTATAAGTGTTTAGCTCCTTGAAAAATTTCCCATAAGCTGGCATATTCTTAATGACATCAAGCAAAGGTAAATTAACATTCACTTTACTTAAAATATCAAAAATTTCTTTAAATGACTTATCCTGCTTGCTTTTGGCAAGTCTTCTAGGAAATGGGATGGGAGGAGCGTATGGTTTTTCATCCTTGTGAAAATTTGGAGCTTCAAAGGAAGAAGTGACATTGGATCATCATTCAATTTCTCATTCTCTTCTTGGGTGGGACCTGCATTCACATGATCAAATTCATTAGTAACTTCATTGCCAACTCCATTATTAATATACAAATTTATAAATAAACCCAATCCTAGACATGTATTTATAAAAAAACCCAAACACTAATTAAACATATAAACACACCCAAAATCAACCCCAAAATCAACAATGGTATATTTTTTGGGTGTGTTTATAAATGGATTTTGAGTGTGTGTAATGATGGGTTTTGGGTGTGTTCATAAAGTGTTTTGGGTGTTGGGTTTTTTTATAATTTCAGCCCCCATTTTGGGTGTTTTAGTGAAACTCCCTTACCACTTCTAAGTGTTATGACCGCTTTGGCTTGCTCTTGGTTCCTTTGAAGTATCACCAGTTGGCTTGGAAATTTCCCGGGTTCTCTTTGACTCAAAGCATCAACAATCTGACCTAATTGTGTCTTCATTTTGGTTAGAGTAGCTGAATGTTGTTGGAGAGTACTATTGGTAGTTTGCTGGAATTGAACGGTGTTTTGAGCTAGCATTTTGACTGTATCTTCAAGCGTAGTGGCAGGCGTTGGTTGGAAATTTTGAAATTGATTGTTATTCATCCATGAGAGATTGGGATGATCTCTCCAACCATGGTTATATGTATTAGAGAACGGGTCTTTCCTAGGCCTCTAATTGTAAGAATTCATGAGATTCACTTGCTCTTGAACGTATTCAGGGATAAGCCTCACTAGCTGAGCATTGATAAGTGAGATGACTTGGTATGTTGCAAATGGCACACACCTCAGCTATCTTAGGCACCATATTGAGCACAGAATCGAGCTTCTTTTCCAAACTAGCCACCTGCAAGGCAAGATCATTATTAGAACTCATTTCATACACTCCAACTCGTTTACCTCTTGTATCTTCATGTTGAGCATTAGATCCCAACATCTCGTTAATGTTATATGACTCTTGAGCATTTTTTTTTCTTCAAAGCTCCACTTGCTGCATTATCAACAGTCGATTGACATGTTTGGGTTAGTCCATCATAAAAAATTTGCATTTGTAAGTAAAGTGATAACCCATGATGTGGACATTGCAGCAACATCCCTTTGAAACGCTCCCAACATTCATTGAAAGGTTTTCCATCATCTTGTTTAAAGTTAAAGATTTGCCCTCTCAAAGTAGCTGTCTTTTGAGTAGAGAAAAACTTCTCCAAAAATTTCTTAGCTACGGCACCCCAAGTGGTGAGCGAACCAGGTGCTAAAGTCATTAGCCAACCATTTGCTCTATCTTTCAATGTATAAGAAAAAGCCTCATCCTCATATTTGCTTCACTCACTCCCTGCAAAGGTAAACCACTCACAACATTGTAGAATTCCTTTATATGGGCTAATGGATCTTCGTTAGGTAAACAATAAAAAGAAGGAAGCATGTGAAAATGTGAAGATTTGAGATCATAATTTCTAGCTAGTAGGCAGCAAGATGCACGAAGGTGAATTTGGTATAACCGGTTGAGCATAATCTTCCAAAGCTTGGTTGTCATCGTTATTGCCAGCCATCTCTTCTTCTCTGTCAGAATTAGAGTTGTCGAAAGAATCTACACTCTCTGACCTAGAAGAACTATTGTCCTCTTCTACACAACTAGTCTGGGCACTAGCTAATACAGAATTCTCAAAAGTGTTGCTCTTTAATGGTTCAAGTCTTTGGCCTATCTCAGCAAGTTTATCTAACATATGCTACCTGAGAAACAAAAAAAAAATGAAATTAATGTATCTAAGATTAAAAAGAACACAAATAGGGTTTGAGAACAAGCAATTACAGAGGACTGCAATCAATCCCGGCAACGACGCCAAAATTTTGTTGTATTCCTTCCAAGTAACAATATATGGTTAGTACAGTGGTACAAGTAAGGGTGTCGAACCACAAGGACCGATTGGACCTCTATAAATTACTAGTTTTGAAAAAACCCTAACTAAAAATTAAAGTGACAAATTGAATGTAGTTTTTGTGTTTTAAATGAACAATAACTTAAAATGCAAGAAGAATGTAGCAATGAATGACATATTGATGTAGAAAGAATAGGGATGAGACCAGGGATTTCGAATTCACCATTGCAAAACCAATTCCATGTTTATAAAATTAAACCGTATTCAACTACCAACCTGTTTCCAGAGTTCGTTTTACATATATATGATAAGCCATACGATGTGTGGTTTTGATCAAATTCTCCTAATATGCAACCTAATTGGGATGTTCAACTTTGGTTCCAAGTTAAGAGTCATTAGCATGCAAGAAAACGTTAAAGAACCAAAAAAAATACACGGCAGGATGTTTGCATAGAATTCTCTTCATTCATTCACATGTCTACTAAGATTTAGCATGATGTTTACTATAACCTTGTCTAGATAATCTGTAGGCAACCCTAATGGTGATCAAACATTAAAATTGACAAACAAATTTAACAATAGATTCAGTGAATGAAACAAGAAGCATATTGATGAACTGAATACTTTAACTTAGAAACATGGATCAATGTTGCAAGGGTACATCGAAATCCCTAGCTATGAATTTAGTTACACATCATGTTTACAGAGATTAAAACGAAAATAAACAACATGGGTGAAAATAAATTCAAAAGAGGGAACCCTTGATCCAATTCGGATGTTGAACTTCTCCAAGAACATCCTCCTGCGATGAGTCATGACAGTGGAAATATATGGACGACTAGGGTTTAAGTGTGCATGAAAGGAGAGAATAACCAAAAAAGGGTTCCAGGGTTGTTAAATTCGTCCAGAATAAATGGGGTCTGTAAAATTGGCTAAAAGGCAAGTTTTTATGAGGGTAAAAGAGGCTGCAAGATATTCCCAAGATATCCTAACAAAGTAGCCTTTATTTTGCATGTTTTTCCCTTATGTGGCACCTCCAAATCAGGCTAGAAACCTTCATTGCTTTCCCATTTTGCTCTTAGTCTTCAAACAAGCCAGGTTCGCCTTTAAACAAGCCTAGTTACACATAATTAGGATTTGGTGGATTAAATTGTGGGCCCCATAATTCGCCCATGTGGCATGTGACTCATCAAAGTCGGATTAGTTGTCAAAAAGTGACATGTGACGACATCCGATGGAGTGCATCAAACGGTTCAAAATGAAGACAAAATTAAGGGAAAGAATCTTTTGTGATTGACTTTGATTTAAATCAAATATTAATCATGTCAATCAATTGAAGATAATCTGGTTAAATTGCCAGATTATGGAAATTGATTTAAATCAAATCAAAATCCCACAAAATAAGGTTTTAAATAGGGAAAGTTATTTAGGTCAAGCATCCTATAAGAGCCTATAAATAGGAGGCCTCAAAACGAAAGAAGGGGTTTAGAAAAACCTAGCATTCAGAAGAAATAGAAAACTCTCTGCATTCTTCACCTCACTTTAGAAGAACCACCAAGGACAACAAATACGTGCTGGTTCCTCCACCCTAGAAAAATCCAAACACCAAACAAGCCTTGTGCTACCCATTTGATCAAGATCAAGTCTCTACGACCCTTATATCAAACACAAATTTTCTTTAAACACTTTGGAGATCGAATCAGAGGATTCAATACAGAGATTGTAACCCTAAATTTCATAAATACAAAGATTATTTTGTACACGAGTTCTTGTCTCATTTGTCGCAGGAAATTCGTGTTTACAAATTTGGCACGCCCGGTGGGACCTCTCTACCTCTCATCTCTTTCTCCAGATCCAAAATCAATCAACACACCAAAAATGATGGCTTCCAAGAAGATTCAATCTGTTCCTGCGACGAGAGGCAAAAGTATGAGTGCCTCCTTCTCAAGTGGAGACTCTGCTGGGGTCGTCACCCGGAGCAAAGCCAAGGCGATATTCACAACTCAACATGTCACCTTCATACCGACTCAAGCCAAGGCGAAAGATGTGAACCAGTTATCAATCTAACCTCTTTGGGGGCAAAGAAGAATGTCTCCTGAGCGGATGAGAGAAACTATCAGAATGAAGATAGGAGTTTTTCGGGCTCGAAGAATTCAAGAGAACGTTCCCTCTACTTTGTTTGACCGACTCGAGCACGAGGCTCATACCATGGATCCCCGCCTGACGACCAACAAAAGAAGATTGCCTCGGCGTCCATAGGTGAGTCTTATTCTATGGCCATGCAGGTTATGGTGAGGCGGTCACGAAACTGACAAAGATGGTCGAAGAGAAGGATGCGCAGATTGCTTCTCTCATCAACAAGTGGGAAGCGCATTAGGATAAGGAGCCTAGTCAAGACGCAAACAAGAAAGGACCACATCATGAGGCTGAATCTAGCGAGAAAGGATTGGGTCATGAAACAGAGGTAGGTTCTCTGTCGGTCCAACAACTTCAGGACATGATCGCGAACACCATTAGGGTTCAATACAGAGCACCTTCCCGAGACACGCTCATGTATTCTAGGACATATACCAGGAGGATAGACAACTTGTGGATGTCGACAGGATATCAACCTCCCAAATTCCAACAATTCGATGGAAAGGGAACCCAAAACAACATGTTGCACACTTCGTCAAAACATGCAACAATGCTGGGACAGAGGGTGACCACCTGGTGAAATAATTTGTTCGTTCCTTGAAAGGAAATGCATTTGATTGGTATACAGACTTGGAGTCCGAATCCCTTGACAATTGGGATCAGATGGAGCGAGAATTCTTGAACAGATTCTATAGCACTCGTCGTACTGTGAGTATGATGGAACTCACAAATACCAAGCAATGGAAAGATGAACCTGTCGTCAATTACATCAATCGGTGGCACTTGTTAAGCTTGGACTGCAAGGATAGGCTTTTGGAGATATCGGCAATCGAGATGTGCATTCAGGGGATGCATTGGGGGTTGTCTACATTCTACAAAGAATTAAACCCCGCACGTTTAAGGAGCTAGCCACTCATGCCCATGATATGGAGTTGAGTATAGCTAGTCACGGAGGAAAGCATGAGCCCATCATGGAGCAAAGAAAGGATAAAGTCTTTGGACAAAAGACAGATAAGCCCGTCAAGAAGCCTACTAAGGAAGCAATAACGAGAGGTGGATAGACGTCGATGCACTTTGAAGGAGTTAGAGGAAAAAACGTACCCCTTCCCTGACTCATATGTCGCAAGTATGCTCGATGAGTTTCTTGAAAAGAAGGTGATCGAATTGCCAGAATGTGAGTGGCCTGAGGAGATGAACCGAGTCAACAACCCTAAGTTTTGCAAATACCACCGAATTGTTAGCCATCCAGTAGAGAAATGCTTCGTGCTGAAGGAGCTAATTATGAACTTAGCCAGGCAAGGAAGAATTAAGTTAGATGTTGAAGAAATTGTTGATGCGAATGTCGCCACAATTGTGTTTGGATCCTTCGATCCGATGTCATTACCCGCATTGTCAAAAAGATCAGAGTTTCAAGCAACAAGGGACAAACCCCAAGTGACTAATATGTGTACAAAAGAGGTGGCGAGCGAACCAAAAAATCGAGGAGCTGATGGCTTTATTGATGACTCATCTTTCGATGACAATGAAGGATGGACGCTTGTTACTTGGGGAAAGTCTCGTACAAAGTACATTCCCCAACGACAAAATACTCAATCAAAGAGGGAGCGGTGAAAGAGGAGTTCGCACAAACACTCTAAAAGCAAAACCAGAATAATGGTGACCAAGAAAGTGGACCACTAACCCAAGGACCATTAATTCCAATTACGCTAGGAGAATACTTTCCCAAAGTGTTCTTTGTAAGAAGACCAACGGAGTCTGTTCATACGACAACTTGCTATAAAGTAGATGACGAAGATGTCTCAGAAAGAAGATCTAAAACTCATGAAGAGCAAAAGGCCTTGACACAGGTAGAGGATTCACCATCGCACTTCAATATTGAGGAAGCGGTGGAACTTCCTGAAGCAATACACGTAACATTGGTAAAGGCACTGATGGATCTTAATATTCATCCAAATAAAACAAGAGAGGCCGAAAAATTAGAACTTGAGTCTCAAGACCGTGCTATTTGTTGCGCGACATGTGCTTCCATCACATTCACCAATGAAGATCTTTTGTTAGGGTCCAAACCACACAACCGTCCGCTTTTCATGTTCGGGTATGTGTGAGAACAGAAACTTGGTCGCATGCTCATGGATGAAGGTTTAGCAGTAAACATAATGCCTAAGTCCACAATGACAAAGTTTGGCATCACCATAGACGAATTGTCTCGAAGTCATCTCATGATTCAAGGTTTCAATCAAGGGGGGCCAAAGAGCCATGGGCATGATCAGAATTGAGCTCGTGATAGGTGATTTAAGGTCTAACACCTTATTTCACGTGATTGATGCAAAGACTTCCTATAATGTCCTCTTAGGAAGACTATGGGTACATGAAAATGGAATAGTGCCTTCAACCTTACATCAGTGTTTCAAATTCTACAGAGGTGGAGTGAAGAAAATCTTGGGTGACATCAAGCCATTTATTGAAGCCGAGTCTTATTTCGCCAATGCCAAGTTTTACATGGATGAAGACATGGTATCTGAAGTTCTAGCTGCCAAGGTTCACTCGACAGGCAAGGCCATACCAAGAAAAGATGAGCAGTCAAAGTGCCTTTCCGATGAAGAGAAGGGTGATAACAAGTCAAAAAGCACTGTCTTTGGACAAATGGGATCAGCACCGATAAATTCACAGGAGGTATCTATTCCTGTTCTTCGTTATGTATTTTCATCCCGAAGGAAGGAAGGCCAATCCCTATTTGGAGAAGAAGTGAAATCGAGGAAGTTAGGGGAAAGTGACATGAAGTTCTTGAAGGAGTCTACAACCATGCCTTTACCCAAGTTAAGCAATTCAAATGTGTCGAAATCTTCAATACCAGGGTTCGTCAGACCATCACAAGATGCAACAAGACGTGAATATCTTCCGATCAAAAGAACTAAAGAAGGTTTTGATCCTAATGCTTATAAGCTCATGTCAAAGGCAGGTTATGACTTCGGCTTATCTTCTTCGCTGGGGGAACTTAATCCAGATGTCACAGGAGAAAAGACACATGGCCTTAGCGAAACCCAAAAGAAGTTGAAGGAGCAAGGTTACACAATCGACTCAGCTAGAGTAGGCCTAGGTTTTACTCCTGTCGCACCTGTCAAGATCTCTGCTAGAAGAAAAGAAAAGAAGGCGGAAGCTCAACACATTAGTGTTGAAGTGGTTGAGGAGGAAGAAGAACCAAAGGCTATTAAGAGAGTCAGTGCTCGACCGTTTAGCTAAGCCTACCCAGCGGGCCTCAGTTTTTAGCCGCATCAAAGAATCGACATCACGACCTTTTGTGTTCAAAAGGATATATGGACATAAGAATCAAAGTAAAATCCAATCAGCTCCACACAGATCGACACTAGAAAGACTCGGAGTCCTAAGCAAGCCGTCTGAAGAGGAATGCCAGCGAGAGTTGGAAAGTGGAGTTCATGTTTATTCGAAGGAAGATAATGAAATCCAGAGCCTAATCCCATCATGTATGAAACGTCACTCAACATTAGACGTAACTTCAGGGGACCAACTCAAAGTGAAACGACGAACAATCATACAAACTCAGAAAACTTTGAGTCAACAAAATGAAAGTGACGATGAAGAAGCAGAGATTCTAGTTGTTCATCATGTTACGATTAAAAAGCTCGATGAAGAGGAACCTTTCGAGGATGAGGTTCATGATGCTCTTGTTGCATTAGAAGATGGGGGCCAAGCGACTGTTGATGAATTAAAAGAGCTCAACTTGGGCACAAATGAAGACGCAAGACCTATCTTTGTTAGTGCACTTTTGAATCCTAGCGAAGAGGAATCATACCATCAGCTGTTACTTGAGTATAAAGATGTCTTTACTTGGACGTGTAAAGAGATGCCAGGCCTCGATCCAAAAGTTGCGGTCCATCACCTTGCAGTCAAACCTGGAATGTGTCCGATCAAACAAACTCAACGTCCCTTCCGTCTGAAGCTCCTAAGTCAAATCGAAGCCGAAGTCGACAAGTTGATCGCTACCGGATTTATTAGGGAGGTGAAATACCCGACGTGGATAGCGAACATTGTTCTGGTGAAAAAGAAAATCACTGGACAAATTCGTATTTGTGTTGACTTCCGAGACTTAAATTAGGCTTGCCCGAAGGATGAATTTCTGTTGCCCATAATTGAGCTCATGGTTGATGCAACCACAGGTCACGAAGTCTTATCTTTCATGGATGGTTCATCTGGATATAATCAAATAAGAATGTCGCCAAAGGACGAAGAACTCACCGCCTTTTGTACTCCAAAAGGAATTTACTGTTACAAGGTGATGCCATTTGGCCTCAAGAATGTAGGTGCGACCTATCAACGTGCGATGCAAAAGATCTTTGGTGACATGCTTCACAAGAATGTCGAGTGCTACATTGATGACCTGGTGATCAAGTCAAAAAGAAGAGAAGATCACTTGAAAGACTTGAGAATGGTGTTTAACAGATTATGGAAGTACCAACTCAAGATGAACCCTTTGAAGTGTGCTTTCGGCGTCACATCAAGTAAATTTCTTGGTTTCATCGTTAAACATCAAGGCATCGAAGTAGATCAGACCAAGATTGGAGCCATCCGAGATATGCCCGAGCCAAGAAATTTACGTGAGTTGAAAAGTTTACAAGAACGCCTCGCATTTATTTGACGATTCATCTCAAACTTAGCAGGGAGGTGTCAGCCATTCAGTTACCTTATGAAAAAGGATGTTCCATTTGTTTGGGATGAAGCTTGTCACAATGCCTTTGAAAGCATAAAGAAGTATCTATCGAGTTCACCACTATTAGGAGCTCCTATTCCAGGCAAACCACTCATATTGTACATTGTGGCTCAAGAAAGATCAATTGGAGCCCTTTTAACGCAAGAGAATGAGTCACATAAAGAGCAAGCACTCTACTATCTAAGACGAACGCTTACTGGTCCCGAACTAAACTATACGCCTATAGAAAAAATGTGTCTTGCACTTGTTTTTGCTATTCAAAAGTTAAGGTACTACATGCAAGCGTTCATAGTTTATCTAATTGCACGAGCTGACCAGGTAAGGTACGTTATGTCAAAACTAATCTTGACGGGGCGTTTGGCCAAGTGGGCACTACTTCTCAATCAATATGAAATCATCTACACTCCAGCAAAGGCGATTAAGGGGCAAGCTGGTGTAGATTTCCTAGCCGATCATCCAATTCCAGCATACTAGGAAATTTTAGATGACTTATCCGACGAACAAGTCTTCTTTGCTGACGTTTCTCCTACTTGGATGATGTTCTTTGACGGATTGGCTCGTAAAGATGGGGCGGGGGCTGGCGTAGTCTTCGTATCACCCGAGAGACACGTATTGCCCTATTCATTCACTTTAAGTGAACTTTGCTCGAACAACGTTGCAGAATACCAGGCTTTGATCATGGGCTTACAAATGGTTGTGGAGATGAAGATATCAAGCTTAGAAGTATATGGTGACTCCATGTTAGTGATCAACCAACTGTTGACCCACTACGAAGTTTGGAAGGATGATCTAATTCCGTACCACCAAATGGCCACGCAATTACTAGAAAGGTTTGACTTCGTGACGCTGGAGCATGCGCCAAGAAAAGACAACCAAATGGCAGATGCCTTAGCCAACCTTGCTTCTCCATTGGACGAGAAAATAATTAGGGTTTGGTGGATTAAATTGTGGGCCCCATAATTCGCCCATGTGGCGTGTGACTCATCAAAGTCGGATTAGTTGTCAAAAAGTAACACGTGGTGACATCCGAAGGAGTGCATCAAGCGGTTCAAAATGAAGACAAAATTAAGGGAAAGAATCTTCTGTGATTGACTTTGATTTAAATCAAATATTAATCATGTCAATCAATTGAAGATAATCTTGTTAAATTGCCAGATTATGGGAATTGATAGAAATCAAATCAAAATCCCACAAAACAAGGTTTTAAATAGGGAAAGTTATTTAGGTCAAGCATCCTACAAGAGCCTATAAATAGGAGGCCTCAAGACGAAAGAAGGGGTTAAGAAAAACCTAGCATTCAGAAGAAACAGAAAACTCTCTGCATTCTTCACCTCACTTTGGAAGAACCACCAAGCACAACAAATACGTGCCGGTTCCTCCACCCTAGAAAAATCCAAACACCAAACAAGCCTTGTGCTACCCATTTGATCAAGATCAAGTCTCTACGACCCTTGTATCAAACACAAATTTTCTTTAAACACTTTGGAGATCGAATCAGAGGATTCAATACAAAGATTGTAACCCTAAATTTCATAAATACAAAGATTATTTTGTACACGAGTTCTTGTCTCATTTGTCGCAGGAAATTCGTGTTTACAGACTCCTCCCACCATATTATGATGTTGACTAAGTTTTGGGCTCAATCAAATCTCGATTGGACCAAGAAATTGGACAATTCAAGTTTGTACAAAGTTCGTTCCACAAATGAAGTGGTTGGTGTATTGCATAGTTTTAGCACTGCAAGAAAACATGGATTCGGCAACGAAACATTAGGCAACGACTAAAATCTACTTGCCTATAACAACAATAGGCAACAACTTTTTCAAGTCCTTGTGCAGTCTGACATCTATGAACGCGGGAAACCTAGATCCTCGCTTATTAATTTCATTTTGTTGCCAATTTCATGGAGGGGGAAATTTGCCGCCAAAATGAAAATGTAATAGGCAACGACTACATGTGTGCTTGCGTACAACTATGGGCAACAACTGTTTATCGTTGCTTAAATTGTATACAAATTTATAAATAAACTCAATCCTAGACATGTATTTATAAAAAAACCCAAGCACTATTTAAACATAGAAACACACCCAAAATCAACCCCAAAGTCAACTTTTTTGGTGTGTTTATAAATGGGTTTTAAGTGTGTGTAATGATGGGTTTTGGGTGTATTTATATGTTTAAATAGTGTTTTTTTATAATTTCAACCCCCATTTTGGGTGTTTTAGTGAAACTCCCTAAATTGTAAGGATAGGACTTAGAGAGAAAGTGCAACAACGTGTCGCATACATAAGGCAAGGAATTCGTTTCCTTGTGTTTTAATAAAACCAAGGATTTTAATCAAAATAAATAACAATTGGTATTGTTGCCTATTCATTTTTACGCCAAAACCTAAAAAGAAAAAAAATGTGATATTTCCAAGGCACTCAACATTAACTCAAAATGCTATAATCTCCTTTTTGACTCAGACCTTCGATGCTTATCCCAGCTCCTCCTTCATCTCCTTTCTAACCCCATTTAACCCTCTTACTTTCTCTCAATCATAGAGAAAAACCAAAGCCCACCCCACCCACAAAGGTTAGCTGGAAGATATGGTATAATTTCTCAGTTTTTTGTTTAATTTTTAGTTTTTCATTTCTTTTCTAATCCCAACTTCTCATTCTCTCTTGTAGCATGAAGAGACACCAAAGACCCATTCATTCTCTGTTTTTCCAGCATGGTGGCTATCATCTCTCTTGTAGCATGAAGAGACACCAAAGACCCATTCATTCTCTGTTTTTCCAGCACCATGGCTATCATCTAGAATTGGTAATCCCAACCACACCATTAAACCGTTGTCTCTCTCATTTTGGGTTTTTAAAAAAAAGCTTTCTTTTCTCTGTTTTTTTCTTTTTCTAGTTTTCACTTGGTTTTTTTCATGGGTTTCATTTACCCCCCCTTTTTTTTTTGTCTTTGTTTCTTTACAAAAAATTTTGTGGGATAAGGTATTTAATCTGCAAATTTTCCTACTTCTTTGGGTAAAAACCTTTCATTTTCTAGTTTCACTCTGTTTTTCAGAGTTTCATTTCCTTTTTTTTTTTTTTTTTGTCTCTTCTTCTTTGCAGGTTCTTCAAAGAATTTGTTGGATAAGACATATTTGTCATTGCGCTAATATGTGGTTAACTTATTTACAAATATTGTGGGCATGCTCCTTGTTTATAAGGCTTTACTAAATATGTTGTCTGCATATAACTTGTTCAGCTATTTTTTTTTTTAATATAACTAATTGGTTGATTTTGATTAAATTTTATCATTAATATGATTGAGAAGCCTTGTTCTTTTTATACGTTTATGTCTTTCTGGAAGAATTGGTACGCTAAAATATGTAATTTGTTGGGTTTCACTATAAATTCTTCAGTTGTTGAGGTTGGGCATTTGGTGAGGGGTGGGAATAGCCAAAATGCATCTCAGACACAGTACAAATAGAATATGATCTTTTTTCATTTCCTTATATATATATATATATATATATATATTTTTTTTTTTTTTCTTTTTGTTGTCTTTGGATTAGGATTTTTCAAAAAACTTTAATTCATTTGTTGAATTTTGTGTTTATCAAAAATGTGGAAATCACATGCTATCTTATGTGGTTGGAAGTTTTAAAACTGATAAGGCTTTATTAAATTGTTGGCTGAATATAACTTGTTCATTTATTTTTGGTTAAAAAGAATCTTTTTGTGATATTATATCATAGTTATGTATGTATATTGTCTATTTAGAGAATGTCTTATTTTTTCTGAAATTGAAAGCATGGTGTTAGAGCTGCTCACCACTGGCCACAAAAGAGAAGAGCCCAATATGGATAGGCAGTGGATTCATAATCGCAATCGACGTACTGAGGAGTATTCAGATGGGGTTAATTCATTCATTGATGTTGCAAGACACCATGTCAATAGCATGAATGAGATTTATTTGGGCACTCTTTGGAGGTGGTTTATATTCATCTGTTGAAGTTTGGGATGTCAGTGACTTATGATATATGGGTGTATCATGGAGAATATATGACTGGTCGTGGTTTGATTCCCCCAGTTCAGGTGTGTACTAATGAAGTGAATAGCAGCTTGTCTAATATGTTTGATGATGTTTTTCATAGAATGGATGGTGACAAAGAACCGATGGAGGAGGAAAATTATATAATGGGCAATGAGGATAGTAAAATGGGTGTTGCAGCAACCAATCATAGAGCTAATGTCGATAATTATGACGGATACACTAATTTCACTGTTTTGACCATTGTTGTGGAGTTGCTTCATTGCAAGGTTGATAGTCAATGGACTAACAAGTCTTTTGATAGGATGCTAGAAATCAAGAGGCGGATGTGTCCTAAACCTAATTATCTTCCTGAATCTTACAATGCATGCAAGAGATGTTGAGAGGTCTTGGCTTGGGCTATGAAAACATTCATGCATGTATAAATGATTGTGTTTTATTTTATAAGGAGCATGAAAAAAAAAAGACAAGTGTCCTTTTTGTAATGAGCCAAGGTATAAGCACAGTGAGTGCAAGCAAAGAAAAAAGGTTCCCCAAAAGGTGCTACGCTATCTCCCACTTAAGGATAGATTACAAAGACTGTTCATGTGCAGGCACACTGCTAGTGCTATGAGATGGCATAAAGATAAAAGAATTGAGGAAGAAGGTGTTATGAGGCATCCTGCGGACTCTATTGCTTGGAAAGAATTTGATAAAACATATGCTGAGTTTGCTGAAGACCCTCGAAATGTTAGATTGGGCCTTGCAACTGATGGGTTTAATCCTTTTGGGAATATGAGCACATCTTATAGTATGTGGCCGATGATGGCAATTTCCTACCCGACCCGTTACACGACTCAAACCCGCACGGAAAAAACACGACTCGAACCCGCACGATTAATAATTGGGTAATTTTCGGGTCAACCCGTTTTGACCCGTTTATTAAACGGGTGGGTTTCGGGTCAACCCGCCAACCCGTTAAAATACATGTGTAACCCGTTTATTAAACGGGTCGTGTCACGGGTCGTGTCAACCCGTGTAAGACACGCCAACCCGCGAAAAAATATAGGGAAATAGAGACTTCAAAACATACATATGGAGTTTCGAACCTCCTCCATCCTCATTACTCTCCAACACCTTATCCACCATGCTAGATACAACTTTGTAATTATATACTATGCCTTTTGATATTTATAATGTTTCTTTTTCTTCTTTTGTTTTTCTTTTTTTTCCGTCTATCTTCTCCTCTCTCTTTTTTAATTTCTTTTCCTTCTCTCTTTTCTCCTCTCTTTTTTTACTTCTCTTTAGTTTTCTCTCCTCTCTTTTTTTCTTTCTTTTCCTTCTCTTTAGTTTTCTCTCCTCTCTTTTTTATTTTTATTTCTTTCCTTCTCTCTTCTCTCTCTCTCTCTCTCTCAATTTTTTTTTGTTTTCCTTCTCTTTTCTCTCCTCTCTCTATTTTTTTTTGTTTTCATTCTCTCTTCTCTCCTCTCTCTATCCTTTTTTTTCTTTCTTTTCCTTATATTTTCTCTCCTCTCTCTGTTTTTTTTATTTAAATTTTTTCAGTTGTGACTTTTGTAACATGCATGTTATTATTTATCAACCCGTTACACGACTCGAAACCCGCACGATAAAAGACGACCCGAACCCGACACGACACGTTTATTAAATGGGTTGGGTTCGGGTTGAGCATTCTTGACACGTTTAATATCCCGACACGACACGAACCCGACACGACACGACCCATTGCCAGCCCTTGTACCATACAACTTGCCGCCATGGATGTGCATGAAAAAACCATATTCAATGATGACCTTGCTAATTCCTGGACCAAAAGCACCAGGAAAAGACCTTGATGTGTATATGCAGCCACTAATTGATGAGCTTAAGGAACTATGGGAAGATGGTATTCAGACCTATGATAAAGTGAGTGAGTCTGCATTTAATATGCGTGTAGCTGTGATTTGGACTATCAATGACTTTTCAGCTTATGCAAATTTATCCGGTTGGAGTACCAAAAGTTATTTGGCACGCCCTGTGTGCAATAAAGATGCATCATCTATCGGCATAAGGAGTAAGGTCTGTTATACTGGACATCGCAGATACTTATCTATGGATCATTCATTTAGAAAAAGTCCATTATTTAATGGAAAGTCAGAGATGAGACCTTCTCCGAGGGAATTTTCTGGACATGACATACTCGAGCAATTAGATCTCATCTTACCTTCTAATCCTGGTAAGAATCCAGACAAAAAAAAGAGAAAGAGAAAGGAAGATTTTGAATTAAATTGGACGAAAAAAGTATATTTTTTGAGCTTGATTATTGGCCTATGTTAAAAATTAGACATAATCTTGACGTTATGCACATTGAGAAGAATATGTGACAACATTATTGAGTATAGAGGGTAAATCCAAGGACACGTACAAGGCAAGTCTGGATTTGGCAGACATGAAAATTAGGAAACACTTGTGGTTAAAGCCAAAGGGGGATAAGACTAATAAGATGGAAAATTTTTGAGGGGAGTATGTGTTCAAACCAGCTGAGTGTAGAGCCTTTTGTGAATTCTTAAAATCTGTGAAATTTCCAGACGGGTATGCATCAAATATATCACGGAATGTGAATGTTGATGAGGGGACAGTTTTAGGTTTAAAGAGCCATGATTGCCATGTGCTAATGCAAAGGCTTCTTCCAGTTGGAATTCGAAAAGACTTGAAAAAATCAATATAGAGCCCACTTGTAGAATTATCAAGTTTCTTTCAACAAATATGTGCAAAGACATTGAGAGTTGCATATTTGGATAAGTTGGAAGAAAACATTGTGATGACAATATGCAAGCTCGAGAAAATATTTCCACCAGCGTTCTTTGACGTCATGGTTCACTTAGCCGTGCATTTACCACTATTGAGGCTCAAAAAAGTCCATGGTTGGGCCCAAATAAGTTTTCGGTCTAATACGATATTGTATTAAGAAAATTCACATATCGGAGTACACGAAGGCTCGTCATATACAAGTCATAGTTCATGTGTCATGCTAAATAAATAATTTGTCATGCCAAGGATTGAAATAATATTATAAAATAGAATCTCATGCTAAACTAAGCACCGTGTCCCTCTTCAAGGATGATAAAATTGAAGCATGCCAAGTGACATGCCATGCCAAGCAAGGAATTATTATTCCATACCCAATCACGCCATAAGCTTAAGTGGGCCCCAAGCCACTTAAATACCCGGGGCTTGCTTGAGTAGGTTGTGGTATGTATGATAATAAATCAACATGAGGCCCATTGATGGGCCAAGAAATGGAAAGTCTCGGGTTGCTTGGGAGCCTCGTGACTCAAGCCCATTTCTTAGGCCCAAACATGTGGGTGAGCACAAAAGAGGAAAAAATAGCCCAATAGCCCAATCAAAATAGCCTATTGACTCTACTAAAAAGCCCAACGTTTAATAAAAATAGCCCACTTACTTAATGAACCACCTTGGCCCATGCAATTGCCACAAATGAGCCACAAAGGCCCCAGCACCTGGCTGGAAGAACAAAAGCCACGAAGAGGAGGTCCGAAGGTTCATTAAGCAAAGCTGCTGGGAGGTTCCAACACATGGGGGGGCAAGTTTCAAAGCAAAAAAAATTCAAGGAACCAAGGGATATTAGCACGTAAGCTGCCAGGAGGAGGAGCACCCTTCAAACCAACATGTACACTCATTTGCTTTCCTTCATCAGATCTGGCCAGGGAATGAGAAAGGAAAGCAGAAGAAAAATAGCTAAGAATGGAGCCTCCCACTGAATAGCTGTGGGAAAGGGGGCCTTGAGCTCCCAAAATTCCTGATTTTGTGCAAATAGATAGAGGAAATTTCACCAAGATAGAAAAAGTCAAGGGAGGAGAGGAGAAAGGAAGGAAAAGCTTGGCCAAGTTAGGAAGAAACCATTAGGGTTTCTTGGGAAGAGATGGTTTCCAACGGCTATAAAATGAGGCATCTTCTACCCAATAGGACCAACCCACATTCAGAGAGCAAGCTTCCTCTCTTACTTGCAGAACCCAACAATTTCGTGCACTATTCACCCTTCTTTCCCATTTTTTCTCTTTTGGCAGACCACTTTCACATTTGACAGAATTTCTGTCAAGCTGCAGGAAGAACATTGTTCTTTCTTTCTCTCTTCTCAACCAAATCTTCTTGCAAACCTTTTCTTTCTTACCTTAACACTCCCCTTTTTCCCCCAAGAAATCATAATTTCCTCTTCAGTACTAAAATCATGTTCATTTTGCTTCCATGCCACAAGCCTCTCATGTCAAGCTAGAAAATTTATCTGTAAGCATTAATAAATCATCTGTAAGTTGCTGTTGTTTCAATTGGTGAAGGTAACCAAGATGCTTCTTAAGGCTCTATTGTCCTTTCGAAGGATTTTTGGGGCTTGATTTTCGAACTTAGACATTGGGGACAATTTCATCAATCTGCCCTTTACGGTAGCCCAGCCCATTTACATCCACCGGAAGAAAAAGTCCCCTACAACCACAAGAGGCTAAACTTGGTGGTCTAGTGGGATATAGCTAGATGTATCCCATTAAGAGGTAACTCTATTTTTCAGTTTTAATTGAGTATTAAAAGTCTGGGCAGATTCTTCATTGTGGCCAATAATCAATTATTCTATTCTTTTTCAAGTTGCTGGGAACATATAAAAAATATGTTCGAAACAAAGCTAGACCAGAAGGCTTCATTGTGGAGGCATACATTGCATATGAGTCGCTAACTTTTTGTTCCATGTATCTAAGTAATGTTGAAACAACCTTCTCTAAAGCAGAACGAAATGACGATGGGGGTGAACCCGATGCAAAATTATCTGTGTTTGCACAGAAAGTGCATACATTTGGTGTTCACGTAATGGTTGAAATGTCCTCACAAAGAGAAGGAAGCATCTTATTGGTATATCTTGGATAATTGTGATGAGATTGAAAGTTTTAGAAAGTAATGTTTACAATATACAATTTTTTTGGTTATGTTTTCTTTCCTTTAATTGCATTAACTCTAATTGCCAATTTTTTTTTTCTTGCAGCGAGCATTACCAGATTTTGGAAAGAGAGACTCTTGATAACTTAGCAGAGAGACATAGGAAATTATTTCCTAATTGGTTTAGAGCTCGGGTGGCTGATTTGTATAGTCAAGGATCTGAATTAGTGGATGAAGAGTTGTATTCATTAGCTCAAGGTCCGGATTCGCGGTGTGTCCAATATACTGGTTGTATGGCGAATGGGGTTGGTTGGTCAGTCAAACATATGGAACAATACAAGACAACACAAAATAGTGGGGTCAGAAGAATAGGATCGCATGATGGAGAAGACTGTAATTTTTATGGTAATTTGATTAGTGTCGTTAAGATCCAATTCATAAGATATAAGGTCATTCTTTTCAAATGTCATTGGCACAATACAAATACCAAGAGGAAAGGAATTATCTATGATTTTCATCTCACATCAGTAAATGTAAATACTCAGTGGTACAAGGATGATCCTTATGTGCTACCAACTCAAGCACATCAAGTGTTTTATGTGGATAACCCAAAATTAGGTCTTGGATGGAAAGTTGTTCATAGGTTTGGGCATAGGCACTTGTGGGATGTTCCAGAAAAAGTAGATGTCGATATTAATGATGGTGATGAAGGTAATAATGATAATGATGAAGAAATAGAGCTTGGTAACAATGATAATGTTTTATGATGTATTACTGAAATTATCTAGAGTTGTTGATTAGTTTTGTACTATAGATGGCAGACCAATGACAAAGAGGGAAAAGAAAGAGGAAGCGCCCCATATTACAACCTCCTCCAGATGTTACTCAAGAGGCAGTACCATCTCCACAGCCAGTTTCACCATCTCAATTAGCAGTTGAGGATATTACAGATGCTTTACATGTAAATTTACTAGTAACTTGCTTATAACGTTTTTATGATGTCTTATTTAAATATTCCAGAGTTCTTTATTTGTTTTTTTTAATGTAGATGGCAGAGCAACAACAAAGAGGGATAAAGACAAGAAAGCGCCCCATATTACAACCTCTTCCAAATGTTACTCAAGAGGCAGTACCACTTCCTCAGCAGCCTTCACCACCTCAATTAGGAGCTGAGGATGTTATGGATGATCACTTTGCACCTCAGAGAGGACCAAAAACTCTAAGTTCAGGTAAATTTTACAATGTTCACATTATTAATAGTAGTGCTGCAAATTTTTTTAACTACACATGTTGGCATCCCTAAACAATGAACTAATAATAATTAACGGCTGCCTAACTTTGTTTATTATCATATTTATAGTTTACATTTTGATTTTATATGCAGAGACATTAAATGAGGATTCTAACAAGAAACGGACACGAGGAAAATCATGCGGAAAAGGTCTACATGAATATGTTACATTGCCCTTTAACTCAATATTGCTGGTCCCAATTAATCGCATAATGTCAGGAAAATTCACTACTGAGGTGGGTTGTATTGTGAGGAGTCAAGCACCAGTATGTCATGATGGATGGAAAAAAGTTCCAGAGACAGACAAGAAAAAAGTTGCGGGAGGCTTTGCTGGTAACATTATAATTTTATATGTTAATTGATTATATAGATGATAAGATGAGCACTGCCTACACTCGCTTCAAGCACAGGTTGCACGACCACTATAAAAAGTGTAAGACACCTTAAGAGGGTCGAGCTAAGTTCCCCAAGCCTTATTTATGGAATGGTCGACCCCTCTCTCATTAGAATTGGCTTTGCAATTTTTGTAAGGATCCAAATTATCAGGTACACATGTGTATTTTTTTTTGTTTCATTGATTATTTATATTATATAATGAATTATTATTGCCATTCATGTTTAATTTGGGAATGCAATATAATTTTTAAATGCAAGAAATTTGTATGGCTAATGCAAACAATCGTAAACAACAAAAATATAGTCATAGAGGAGGAGCACAACCATTTGTACAACATGTGCAAGCAAAAGCAAAAGTATGTATTTGACTGAAAGTTAAACTGTTAATTTAAATTCTGTTTAATACAATGAATTTATATGATGAAAGTTATAAGGAATGAATAGAACATGAAAATTGAAAGAGAAGTACAATATTTGATGTTTAAAAACTAATTTGTTGTTTTGATGACTACTCATTTGTTCTTTCAATTTACAAAAGAATGGAAAGCTCCCATCTTTCATTGACAACTGGGGGGATCTACACCTAGACAAGAATCAACAATGGATCAGTGAGGCTGCCCAAGAGAAACATGTAAGTCAATAATGAGTAAATATGATGTAATGATTGCTTTGTTATGTTATTTGGTGAAACATTGAAAAAAGATAAAAAGATAACAGGAAAAAAAAAAGTAGGTTGGGCACCCTTTCTCCTGTCTTTTCTATTTGTCCTCCATGTATGACTCGCATAATCCAATTACATACATGTAAATGTTGACGCACAGAAAATATGAATACCATTTCAAGTTATTATAATTCAGATTGAATCCTAGCTAATATGTATCAGATTTAATGTGGAAGTAACTTGGTTACTTTATGGTTTTACTTTACAGGGAAAAATGAAGTAGAAACGAGATGACCTTAAGGCAAGGCTAATTGATGAGGCTCCTGAGGGTACTCCATTTGATTCCATTGAGGTGCCATTGGAATCAAAGTTCCAGATCATGGCGGAGGACCTTGGCAGGAAGGGTAGGACCATTCGTGGTCTTGGTTCATTTCCTCGGATGCAGAAATCCACATCTACTCGTGCTTTTTGTTCTGGGCCTTCTATGGATCAGTGGACTGAGATGCAAACTCAGTTCAGCCAAATTGTGGGTAGTGTTTCTGCTCTTCAAAAAGAGAATGAAAAATTGCGGCCGGAATTGGAGGCTATCAAAGGATCTCATGGGCAAAGCAGTGGTGAATCATCACAGTAGCAACACCAAATTCGCCGCCCATCAAGAGATGATGCATATGACCATTTATCACCCACAAACAGTGATGAATATAGCGCATGATGCTGCAAAGTCATCTGTATGAACAATTAAGATATTTTACTAAACCTGTGTTGATAAAAAAAAAGTACTTTGTTGTACACTTAGGATTAGTGTCCTATTTTGGTAAATATCATTAGGGAGTTTGCAGCCTTCAATAGTGTTCAAATACTTGGGATTAGTGTCTTATTTTGGTAAACACCTTTAGATATTAGGCAGCAATAGATAGTGTTCAACTTTTTTTTTTATGACAACTTGTAAAAAGCTTTGAACACTTAGGCATGCAAACATTGAATATTTTGTATATTTTGAAGTGATGGAACAGGGTTCAAGACATTGGACAATTCAAGTTCGTACGAAGTTCTTTCCGTAAATGGAGTGGTTGGTGTATTGCATAGTTTTAGCTATTGGGTTTCACGCAAAACTGAACAAATGACTCCGCACACCATATTATGATGTTGACCAAGTTTTGGGCTCAATCCAATATTGATTGAACCAAGAAATTGGACAATTCAAGTTCGTAAGAAGTTTGTTCTGTAAATGGAGTGGTTGGTGTATTGAATAGTTTTGGCAATTCGATTTCACTAAAAACTCATTGAATGACTCCTCCCACCATATTATGATGTTCACCAAGTTTTGGGTTCAATCCGTTATCGATTGAACCAAGAAATGGGAGAATTCAAGTTCGTACAGAGTTCGTTCCGTAAATGAGTGGTTGGTGTGTTGCATAGTTTTAGCGATTGGATTTGACTCAAAACCCACCAATTCACTCCTCCCACTATATTACGACGTTGCCCATGTTTTGGGCTTAATCCGATATCGATTGGCCAAAGAAATTGGACGATTCAAGTTCGTACAAAGTTCTTTCTGTAAATAGAGTTGTTGGTGTATTGCATAGTTTTAGCTATAGGATTTCACTCAAAACTCACCGAATGACTCTTCCCACCATATTATGACATTGACCATGTTTTGTGCTCAATCCGATATTGATTGAACCAAGAAATTGGAGAATTCAAGTTCGTAGGAAATTCTTTCCGTAAATGGAGTGGGTGGCGTATTGCATAGTTTTAGCGACTGAATTTCACTCAAAACACACCAATTCACTCCTCCCTCCATATTATGACGTTGCCCACATGTTGGGCTCAATCCGATATCGATTGTACCAAGAAATTGGAGAATTCAAGTTCGTACAAAGTTCGTTCTGTAAATGGAGTGGTTGGTGTATTGCATAGTTTTAGAGATTAGATTTTACTCAAAACAGGCCGAATGACTCCTCACCTCAAACTACGTTGTTGACCAAGTTTTGGTCTCAAACCGACATCAATTGAGCAAAAGTAATTGGACAATTCAAGTTCGTACGAAGTTCTTTCCGTAAATGGAGTGGTTGGTGTATTGTATAGTTTTAGCAATTGGATTTCACTCCAAACTAGCCAAATGACTCCTCACACCATATTATGTTGTTGACCAAGTTTTGGGCTCAAACCGACATCGATTGTGCAAAAGAAATTGGACAATTCAAGTTCGTACGAAGTTCTTTCCGTAAATGGAGTGGTTGATGTATTGCATAGTTTTAGCTATTGGATTTCACGCAAAATTGAACAAATGACTCCTCGCACCATATTATGATGTTGACCAAGTTTTGGGCTCAATCCAATATTGATTGAACCAAAAATTGGGCAATTCAAGTTCGTAAGAAGTTCGTTCCGTAAATGGTGTGGTAGGTGTACTGCGTAGTTTTGGCCATTGGATTTCACCCAAAACTCACCGAATGACTCCTCCCACCACATTATGATGTTCACCAAGTTTTGGGTTCAATCCGATATCGATTGGACCAAGAAATTGGACAATTCAAGTTCGTATGAAATTCGTTCCGTAAATGTAGCGGTTGGTGTATTGCATAGTTTTAGCGATTGGATTTCACTCAAAACACATCACTTCACTCCTCCCACCATATTATGACGTTGCCCTTGTTTTGGGCTCTATCCGATATGGATTGTACCAAGAAATGGGAGAATTCAAGTTCGTACAGAGTTCATTCCGTAAATGGAGTGGTTGCATAGTTTTAGCGATTGGATTTGACTTAAAACCAGCCAATTCACTCCTCCCACCGAATTACGACGTTTCCCATGTTTTGGGCTCAATCCGATATCGATTGGCCAAAGAAATTGAATAATTTAAGTTCGTGCAAAGTTCTTTCTGTAAATGGAGGGGTTGGTGTGTTGCATAGTTTTAGCTATTGAATTTCACTCAAAACTCACCAACTGACTGCTCCCACCATATTATGATGTTGACCATATGTTATGCTGAATCCCATATCGATTGAACCAAGAAATTAGACAATTCAAGTTCGTACGAAATTCTTTTCGTAAATGGAGTGGTTGTCATATTGCATAGTTTTAGCACTTGAATTTCACTCAAAACACACAAATTCACTCCTCCCACCATATTATGACGTTGCCCATGTGTTCGGCTCAATTCGATATCGGTTGTACCAAGAAATTGGAGAATTCAAGTTCTTACAAAGTTCGTTCCGTAAATGGAGTGGTTCGTGTATTGCATAGCTTTAGCGATTTGATTTGAGTCAAAACTCACCAAATGACTCCTCCCACCATATTTGAACAAAGTTCTTCCCGTAAAGGGGGTGATTGGTGTATTGCATAGTTTTAGAGATTAGATTTCACTCAAAACACCCCAACTTACTCCTCCCACTATATGATGACGTTGCCCATGTTTTGGCCTTAATCCGATATCAATTGTACAAAGAAATTGGAGAATTCCTGTCCGTACAAACTTAGTTCCATAAATGGAGTGGCTAGTATTTTGCATAGTTTTAGCGATTGGATATCACTCAAAACTCACGAAATGACTCCTTCCACTATATTATGATGTTGCTCAAGTCTTGGGCTCAATCTGATATCGATTGAACCAAGAAATCAGACAATTCAAGTTCGTACGAAGTTCGTTCCATAAATGGAGTGGTTGGTGTATTGCATAGTTTTAACGATTGGATTTCACTCAAAACACACCAATTCACTCCCCCCACCATATTACGACGTAGCCCATGTTTTGGGCTCAATCCGATATCGATTGTACCAGGAAATTGGAGAATTAAAATTGGTACAAAGTTCGTTCCGCAAATGGAGTGGTTGGTGTATTGCATAGTTTTAGCGAACGTATTTGACTCAAAACCCACCAATTCACTCCTCCCACCATATTACAACATTGCCCAAGTTTTGGGCTAATTCGATACGGATTGGCCAAAGAAATTTGACAATTCAAGTTCGTACGAAGTTCTTTCCTTAAATGGAGTGGTTGGTGTGTTGCATAGTTTTAGCTATTGGAATTCACTCAAAACTCACCAAATGACTCCTGCCACCATATTATGATGTTGCTCAAGTTTTGGACTAAATCCGACCTCGATTGGACCAAGAAAGTGGACAATTCAAGTTCGTGCAAAATTCGTTCCGTAAATGGAGTAGTTTGAGTATTGCATAGTTCTAGCAATTGGATTTCATTCAAAGCACACCAACTCACTCCTCCCACCATATTATGATGTTGCCCAAGTTTTGGGCTCAATCCGATATCGATTGGACAAAGAAATTGGACGATTCAAGTTCATTTGCCATTTGTTCCATAAATGAAGTTGTTGGTGTATTGCATAGCCTTAGCGATTGGATTTCGCTTAAAACTCACCAAGTGACTCCTCGCACCATATTATGATGTCAACCCAGTTTTTGGCTCAATCCGATATCGATTGAGCAGAGAAATTGGACAATTCAAGTTCGTACGAAGTTCTTTCCGTAAATGGAGTGGTCGGTATACTGGAAATTTTTAGCTATTGGATTTCATACAAAACTCACCAAATGACTCCTCCCACCATATTATGATGTTGACCAAGTTTTGGGCTCAACCCGATATCGATTGAACCAAGAAATATGACAATTCAAGTTCGTACGAAATTCGTTCCGTAAATGGATTGGTTGGTGTATTGCATAGTTTTAGCGATTGGATTTCACTTAAAACTCACCAAATGACTCCTCCCACCATATTATGTTGTTGACCAATTTTTGGGCTCAATCCGATATGAATTGAACCAAGAAATCAGACAATTCAAGTTAGTTCGCACTTCGTTCCGTAAATGGAGTGGTTGATGTATTGCATAGTTTGAGCAATTGGATTTAACTCAGAACTCACCAAATGACTCCTCCCACCATATTATGATGTTGACCAAGTTTTGGGCTCAATCCGATATCAATTGAACCAAGAAATCGGACAATTCAAGTTCATAAGAAGTTCTTCCCGTAAATAGAGTGGTTGATGTATTGCATAGTTTTAGCATTTGGATTTTACTCAAAACACACAATTCACTCCTCCCACCATATTATGACGTTGTCCATGTTTCGGGCACAATCTGATATCGATTGTACCAAGAAGTTGGTGAATTCAAGTTCGTACAAAGTTCGTTCAGTAAATGGAGTGGCTGGTGTATTACATAGTTTTAGGAATTGGATTTCACTCATAACTCACCAAATGACTCCTCCAACCATATTTTGATGTTGACCAATTTTTGGGCTCAATCCGATATGGATTGAACCAAGAAATTGGACAATTGAAGTTCGTACGAAATTCGTTGCGTAAATGGAGTGGTTGGTGTATTGCATAGTTTTAGTAATTGGATTTCACTCAAAACTCACCAAATGACTTGTCCGACCATATTATGGCGTGGACCAAGTTTCGGGCTCAATCTGACATCGATTCAACCAAGAAATTGTAGAATTCAATTTCGTACCAAGTTGGTTTTGTAAATGGATTGGTAGATGTATTGCGTAGTTTTAGGAATTGGATTTCACTCAAAGCTGATGAAATGTCTCCTCCCACAATATTATGTTGTTCCCCAAGTTTGGGGCTCAATTCAATATCGATTTGTCCCTGAAATTGGACAATTCTGGTTCATACGAAGTTCGTTCTGTAATAGAGTGGATGGTGATTGCATAGTTTGAGAGATTGGATTTCACTCAAAGCTCCTGAAATGACTCCTCCCACCATATTATGATGTTGCCCAAGTTTTGGGCACAATTTGATATCGAGTGGTCGAAGAAATTTGACAATTGAGGTTCTTACGAAGTTCGTTCTGTGATGGAGTGGTATCGCATAGTTTTAGCAATTGGATTTCACTCAAAACTCACCAAATGTCTCCTCGCACTATATTATGATGTTCGCCAAGTTTTGGACTCAATCCGATATCAATTGGTCCAAGAAATTGGAGAATTGAAATTCGTACGAAGTTCATTCTGCAATTGAATGGTTGGTGTATTGCATACTTTTAAGCACTGGATTTCACTCAAAACTCACCAAATGACTCCTCCCGCCGCTTTGCGCTCAATCCAAAATTGATTGGTCCAAGAAATTTGACAATTAAGGTTCTTATGAAGTTCTTTCTATAATGGAGTGGTTGTTGTATTTCATAGTTTTAACAATTGGATTTCAGTCAAAACAGTCTAAAAGGACTCCTCCCGCCAAATTATAATGTTCCCCAAGTTTTGGGCTTAATCCGATATCGATTGGTTCAAGAAATTTGACAATTCAGGTTCGTACAAAGTTCGTTCACTAACGGAGTGGTTGGTGTATTGCATAGTTTTAGCAATATTTCACTCAAAACTCACTAAATGTCTCCTCCCACCATATAATGATGTTGCCCAAGTTTTTGGCCGAATCCGATATAGATTGGTCCAAGAAATTGGACAATTCCGGCTAGTATGATTTTGGTTCTGTAATGCAGTTGTTGGGGTATTGCATAGTTTTAACGATTGGGTTTCACTCAAAACTCACCAAATGTCTCCTCCCACCATGTTATGATGTCCCCCAAATTTTGGGCTCAATGTGATATCGATTGATCCAAGAAATTGGACAATACAAGTTCGTACAAACTTCGTTCTAAAATGGAGTGGTCGGTGTAATGCATAGTTTTAGAGATTGGATTTCACTCAAACTCACCGAATGACTTCTCCCACCATATAATGACGTTGCCCAAGTTTTTGGCCCAATTCGATATAGATTGGTCCAAGACATTAGACAATTCCGATTCGTATGATTTTTGTTCTAAAATGGAGTGGTTGTATTGCATAGTTTTAACAATTGGATTTCACTCAAAACTCACCAAATGACTTCTCCCATCATATTATTATGTTCCCCAAGTTTTTGGTTCAATTTGATATCGATTGGTCCAAGAAATTGGACAATTCAGGTTTGTATGAAGTTCGTTCTATAATGGAGTGGTTGGTGTATTGCATAGTTTTAGAGATTGGATTTCACTCAAAACTCACCAAATGACTCCTCCCACCATATTATGATGTTCACCATGTTTGGGGCTCAATCCGATATCGATTGGTCCCTGAAATTGGACAATTCTGGTTCGCACGGTTCGTTCTGTAATGGAGTGGTTGGTGTATTGCAAAGTTTTAGAGATTGGAGTTCACTCAAAGCTGACGAAATGACTCCCCCCACCATATTATGATGTTGCCCAAGTTTTGGCGCAATCCGATAACGATTGGTCGAAGCAATTGGACAATTGAGGTTCTTACGAAGTTCGTTCTGTGATGGAGTGGTATTGCATAGTTTTAGCAATCGGATTTCATTCAAAACTCACCAAATGTCTCCTCGCACCATATTTTGATGTTCGCCAAGTTCTTGGCTCAATCCGATATCGATTGGTCCAAGAAATTGGACAATTCAAGTTTATGTGAAATTCGTTCTGTAAATGGAGTGGTTGGTGTATTGCATAGTTTTTGCGATTGGATTTCACCCAAAACTTACCACATGACTCCTCCCACCATATTATGATGTTGACCAAGTTTTGGGTTCAATCCGATATCAATTGAACCAAGAAATCAGACAATTCAAGTTTGATCGGACTTTGTTCCGCAAATGGAGTGGTTGGTTTATTGCATAGTTTCAACAATTGGATTTCACTCAAAACTCACCAAATGACTTCTCCCACCATATAATGACGTTGCCCAAGTTTTTGGCCCAATCCGATATAGATTGGTCCAAGAAATTAAACAATTCCGGTTTGTACGATTTTTGTTCTAAAATGGAGTGGTTGTATTGCATAGTTTTAACAATTGGATTTCACTCAAAACTCACCAAATGACTTCTCCCATCATATTATTATGTTCCCCAAGTTTTTGGTTCAATTTGATATCGATTGGTCCAAGAAATTGGACAATTCAGGTTTGTATGAAGTTCGTTCTATAATGGAGTGGTTGGTGTATTGCATAGTTTTAGAGATTGGATTTCACTCAAAACTCACCAAATGACTCCTCCCACCATATTATGATGTTCACCATGTTTGGGGCTCAATCCGATATCGATTGGTCCCTGAAATTGGACAATTCTGGTTCGTACGAAGTTCGTTCTGTAATGGAGTGGTTGGTGTATTGCAAAGTTTTAGAGATTGGAGTTCACTCAAAACTGACGAAATGACTCCTCCCACCATATTATGATGTTGCCCAAGTTTTGGCGCAATCCGATATCGATTGGTCGAAGCAATTGGACAATTGAGGTTCTTACGAAGTTCGTTCTGTGATGGAGTGGTATTGCATAGTTTTAGCAATCGGATTTCATTCAAAACTCACCAAATGTCTCCTTGCACCATATTTTGATGTTCGCCAAGTTCTTGGCTCAATCCGATATCGATTGGTCCAAGAAATTGGACAATTCAAGTTTATGTGAAATTCGTTCTGTAAATGGAGTGGTTGGTGTATTGCATAGTTTTTGCGATTGGATTTCACCCAAAACTTACCACATGACTCCTCCCACCATATTATGATGTTGACCAAGTTTTGGGTTCAATCCGATATCAATTGAACCAAGAAATCAGATAATTCAAGTTTGATCGGACTTCGTTCCGCAAATGGAGTGGTTGGTTTATTGCATAGTTTCAACAATTGGATTTCACTCAAAACTCACCAAATGACTTCTCCCACCATATAATGACGTTGCCCAAGTTTTTGGCCCAATCCGATATAGATTGGTCCAAGAAATTAAACAATTCCGGTTTGTACGATTTTTGTTCTAAAATGGAGTGGTTGTATTGCATAGTTTTAACAATTGGATTTCACTCAAAACTCACCAAATGACTTCTCCCATCATATTATTATGTTTCCCAAGTTTTTGGTTCAATTTGATATCGATTGGTCCAAGAAATTGGACAATTCAGGTTTGTATGAAGTTCGTTCTATAATGGAGTGGTTGGTGTATTGCATAGTTTTAGATATTGGATTTCACTCAAAACACACCAAATGACTCCTCCCACCATATTATGATGTTCACCATGTTTGGGGCTCAATCCGATACTCGATTGGTCCCTGAAATTGGACAATTATGGTTCGTACGAAGTTCGTTCTGTAATGGAGTGGTTGGTGTATTGCAAAGTTTTAGAGATTGGAGTTCACTCAAAGCTGACGAAATGACTCCTCCCACCATATTATGATGTTGCCCAAGTTTTGGCGCAATCCGATATCGATTGGTCGAAGAAATTGGACAATTAAGGTTCTTACGAAGTTCGTTATGTGATGGAGTGGTATTGCATAGTTTTAGCAATCGGATTTCACTCAAAACTCACCAAATGTCTCCTCGCACCATGTTTTGATGTTCGCCAAGTTCTAGGCTCAATTCGATGTCTATTGAACCAAGAAATTGGACAATTCAAGTTTATGTTAAATTCGTTCTGTAAATGGAGTGGTTGGTGTATTGCACAGTTTTTGAGATTGGATTTCACCCAAAACTTACCAAATGACTCCTCCCACCATATTATGATGTTGACCAAGTTTTGGGTTCAATCCGATATCAATTGGATAAAGAAATCAGAGAATTCAAGTTTGTTCGCATTTCGTTCCGTAAATGGAGTGGTTGGTGTATTGCATAGTTTTAGCAATTGGATTTCACTCAAAACTCACCAAAAGACTCCTCCCGCCATATCATGTTGTTTACCAAGTTTTGGGCTCAATTCGATATCAATTGAATCAAGAAATCGGACAATTCAATTTCGTACGAAGTTCTTTCTGTAAATAGAGTGGTTGGTGTATTGCATAGTTTTAGCAATTGGATTTCACTCAAAACGCACCAATTCACTCCTCCCACCATATTATGATGTTGCCCATGTTTCGGGCACAATCCGATATCGATTGAACCAAGAAGTTGGAGAATTCAAGTTCATACAAAGTTTGTTCAGTAAATGGAGTGGATGGTGTATTGCATAGTTTTACCAAATGACTCCTCCCACCGTATCATGATGTTGACCAAGTTTTGGGCTCAATTCGATATCAATTGAACTAAGAAATCAGACAATTCAATTTCGTATGAAGTTATTTCTGTAAATAGAGTGGTTGGTGTATTTCATCGTTTTAGCGATTGGATTTCACTCAAAACACACCAATTCAGTCCTCCCACCACATTATGACGTTGCCCACGTTTTGGGCACAATCCGATATCAATTGTACCAAGAAGTTGGAGAATTCAAGTTCGTACAAAGTTTGTTCAGTAAATGGAGAGGATGGTGTATTGCGTAGTTTTAGCAATTGGATTTCACTCAAAACTCACCAAATGACTCCTCCCACCATATTTTGATGTTGACCAATTTTTGGGCTCAATCCTATACGGATTGAACCAAGAAATTGGACAGTTCAAGTTCAGAAAATTCGTTCCATAAATGGAATGGTTGGTGTATCGCATAGTTTTGGCAATTGGATTTCATTCAAAACTCACCAAATGACTCCTTCCACCATATTATGATGTTCCCCAAGTTTAGGGCTCAATCCGATATTGATTGGTCCCTGAAATTGGACAATTCTGGTTCGTACGAAGTTCGTTCTTTAATGGAGTGGATGGTGATTGCATAGTTTTAGATATTGGATTTCACTCAAAGCTCATGAAATAACTCCTCCCACTATATTATGATGTTGCCCAAGTTTTGGGCACAATCCGATATCGATTGGTCGAAGAAATTGGACAATTGAGGTTCTTACGAAATTCGTTCTGTGATGGAGTGGTATTGCTCGGTTTTGGCAACTGGATTTCATTCAAAACTCATCAAATGTCTCCTCGTACCATATTATGATGTTCGCCAAGTTCTGGGCTCAATCCGATATCAAATGGTCCATGAAATTGGACAATTCAAGTTCATACGAAGTTCATTTGGCAATGGAGTGGTTGGTGTATTGACAGGACCCGAACCAAATTCCACTTTGGAATTGAGCCGAACCAGTGATTGTCCAACACTGCTATCTGGGCACAAATACCAAACTGCCCTTCTAACTAAAAATCCACTTTTAAAATAAGATTATCTTCAAAATTTGCGTAGTTTCCCCTAATTTACTCATTTCCCAAATTTTCTACCTGTCAACAAACATTTATATATCTCAATCACTCAGCATGTATAAAGTATATCCAAGCAAATTAAGCATCATATTATTCTGGCCTCAGGCCACAACAATTCAAATAAATCAATCTGCTAATAAAATTCATCTCAACTTTCAAAAAACAATAATACACTGGTAATCTCAAACATTCTAACTCGTGGCTGCACCTTGTAACTATAGCTTGCCTACGTACCCTTACTGAGGGATCAAGCCACACGTAGTTCTTTGATTGCAAAACCACTCTAGTTCTCAATTTTCATCTCAGCTTTCTGTTTCAAGTTTCCTGGCATTTCTCACATGGCAATATATAATCAACTGAATAAATAAAAGCATTTATATCAGGTAATCATGCTTGGAAAGCCATAGCCATTAATTTCTCGTGACACCAATGGTGACACGTCCTGACTGTAATCCTCATTTGCTGACTCAGAGACATTTGGTCAACCTGGTCCGCAATCCTCGCTCCCACGGTCTGGATATATCTAAGACTCGTGAGGCAAAATATGCTAGAAAACTTAAGCTATTTAATACTATATAAAATAATGCAAGATAAAGATAAATAAACATAATAAAATAAAATAAAATAAGATAAAGATTTATAAGCTCCGAACTCACATAAAGTTCATAAATAAATAAATATATATTTATATATATCAATAACTTAATTAGAATCTATATTTCCATCTATCGTTTGTAAAACAAATGTGATGCTTAAGAAAATAGTGATAACTGTATAAAATCTTCAATTTAGTTTAAAAGCATCTCATATCTTAAATTCTCTCCACCTAGGCGTACCCCCATATCTGATCCGTCAATTCCTTTAATACCGTCAATTTCATATATGTCGTCAATTCCATATATCCGTCAATTCCAATAATAATTTGTCAATTCGATCCTCGTAGGTCTCAGAAACATAAAGTTAACCGAGCCGCATTCCTCGCAGGTCTCAGAGATAACACTTCAATCTGAGCCGCAATCCTCGCAAGTCTCAGAGATAACACTTCAATCTGAGCCGCAATCCTCGCAGGTCTCGTGAGATACCACTTCAACTGAGCTGCATTTCTCGCAGGCCTCGGGGACCATTAGTCAGCCTGAGCCACAATCCTCGCACCACACGGTTCAGGCGTCCCCGAAACTCGTGGGGCATAATCATAAATACAAACTGTCTCAAGGCAACTGGGGGGGTACCCTCGCAATAGGTTTGAAAACCATAACCCGTCATTTATATAAACTTTCAATAAATTGATTCTCAACTAAACTTAAAATATAGATATATATATATCCATATATATATATATATATCAAAATCTGATGAAAACCAAAAGCTATAATTCTTCCTTTTCAACCACTGAATATATGCATCAAATACTTAGCTAGTTTGCTAGCCATATTTATCTCTAATTAGCATAACATTTCAATATTATATTTATAATCTTACAATACAATTAACCACATGAATATATAAGCAGGTGATAAATGAACAGATAATTAAATACTCATACTCTTCACATCTGAACACAATAAATAAATAACTTCAAATAATTCATAACCTTCCAATACCAAAATAACATCCAATATCAACATAAAACACTATAACGTAAACTCATAAACCAAACATAACAAAACAGTTAACATAATAGTCAATTCTCAAGTATAAGATCGTTCTAATACTTCTCGAAGGATAAACTATCTCGGAAGACTCTCAATCCACAAAGTGGTCGACTTTAAACCAGTCCACAGGACTGCGTGGGGTCCACTACCACCTATCACAAATCCAAGAGTCCCTAAAGGTCCCAATAAGCCTAGGACACATGTTTCGAGAGTTCGATCTATATCGGATGGTCGGATTGGTCATGATTACACGATCGGATGGTTCTTTATAAACCTAACGTTAGGGTTGACGTTTCTGGAGTATCCGGGACTCCGTTTTACAATCCGTCGAGTCCTATATGATCATGGAATTACCTAGATCAACATATATGAAAATAACTATGATCCAACGGTTCAAACGTATCGAACCCGGAAATCACACAATATGAGATATCCGATCGAGGTTCAAACGTTGTCCGAATTGAGATCCACGAATTCCTAGGCGTTCGTGAGGACTAAGAGATCATTTTAGGTAATGGGAGTGACTTCACTATGCTTCCCACGCGCCGCCACACGCCCAGCCCGTGGGTGGCTTGATCAAATTACGGCAACTAGAAATCTTCAAAAATGGAAACCCAGATTCCTACCCTAGGTAAAATACCTTATTTGGAACCATTTTTGTTCTTGGACCTACCCCAAAAAATGGCAGAAGTGGCGGAATCGAAGGCAAACTGGCCAAAACTTCAATCAGCTTAATCAACCAATTAAACGCGGAAATTTCTCAAAAACACCACCTGAAGCTAGAACACGTTGAAAGGACAGAAAATCATACCAAATTCAAAGCTTTGGTGGCCGGAGGAGTCCAAACGAGCTCCCGAAAGTTTACTAAAAACTATCCAACACCTCTGCTTGCGTGATCATTCGACCACGCCGTAGATAAAGTTGGGACCGGTCGGGAATTGAAGAGGGAATTGAGGCGGTTCTAACGGGACCAGTTCCGCCAAGAACGAAGGTGTGTGATGTCGGTGGTGGAGGAGAGAAGTTGGCTGGTCGTGAAGCTTCTGAGGGGGGGAGGAGAAAATCTGGTTTTAAAAACTGAACTTTGAAATATTTACGGTTGTGCCACTGAATTTCTTTTGATCGTAACTTCTTCGTTACAACTCCGATTTGAGCCCACTACGTGTCTACGGACTCATCTCGACGTTCTCTATGCAACAGTGCAACTGAAATTTCCAAATTCCTTCCCGATCAAAAAGTCAACTTTTCCCCTACCAATTTATTCTAGGGGCAAAATTGTCTTTTTCTCTAATAATTTAATAATTAAAAATTAATTGAGGACCGGGTTGTTACATGTATTGCATAGTTTTAACCATTGGATTTCACTCAATACTCACTAAATGACTCCTCCTACCATATTATAATGTTGACCAAGTTTTGGGCTCAATCTGATATCAATTGAACCAGGAAATCAGACAATTCAATTTCGTTCGAACTTCGTTCCGTAAATGGAGTGGTTGGTGTTTTGCATAGTTTTAGCAATTGGATTTCACTCAAAACTCACCAAATGTTTCCTCCCACCATATTATGATGTTGACCAAGTTTTGGGCTCAATCAGACATTGATTGTACCAAGAAATTGGAGAATTCAAGTTCGTACAAAGTTCGTTCCATAAATGGAGTGATTGATGTATTGCACAGTTTTAGAGATTGGATTTCACTCAAAGCTCATGAAATGTCTCCTCCCAGCATATTATGAGGTTCCCCAAGTTTGCGGCTTAATCCGATATCGATTGGTCCCAAATTGTACAATTCTGTTCATACGAAGTTCTTTCTGTAATGGAGTGGATGGTGATTGCATAGTTTGAGAGATTGGATTTCACTCAAAGCTCACGAAATGACTCCTCCCACCATATTATGATGTTGCCCAAGTTTTGGGCACAATCCGATATCAATTGGTCGAAGAAATTGGACAATTGAGGTTCTTACGATGTTTTTTCTGTGATGGAGTGGTATTGCATAGTTTTAGCAATTGGGTTTCACTAAAAACTCACCAAATGTCTCCTCGCACCATATTATGATGTTCGCCAAGTTCTGGACTCGATCCGAAGTCAATTGGTCCAAGAAATTGGACAATTCAAGTTCGTATGAAGTTTATTCTGCAATGGAGTGGTTGGTGTATGGCATAGTTTGAACCACTGGATTTCACTCAAAGCTCACCAAATGACACCTCCCACCATATTATGCTATTCCCCAAGTTTCGCTCTCAATCCGATATTGATTGGTCCAAGAATTTGGACAATTCAGGTTCTTATGAAGTTCGTTCTATAATGGAGTGGTTGGTGTATTGCATAGTTTTAACAATTGGATTTCAGTCAAAACAGTCTAAAATGACTCCTCTAGCCATATTATGTTGTTCCCCAAGTTTTGGGCTCAATCTGATATCGATTGGATCCATAAATTGGACAATTCAGGTTTGTACAAAGTTCGTTAACTATCGGAGTGATCGGCGTATGGCATAGTTTTAGAAATGGATTTCACTTAAAACTCCCCAAATGTCTCCTCCCACCATATAATGATGTTGCCCAAGTTTTTGGCCCAATCCGATATAGATTGGTCCAAGAAATTGGACAATTCCAGTTCATTTTATTTTCATTCTGTAATGGAGTGGTTGGTGTATTGTATAGTTTTAACAATTGGGTTTCACTCAAAACTCACCAAATGTCTCCTCCCACCATGTTATGATGTTCCCCATGTTTTGGGCTCAATTCAATATCGATTGATCCAAGAAATTCGAAGATACAGGTTTGTGCGAACTTCGTTCTAAAATGGAGTGGTCGGTGGATTGCATAGTTTTAGAGATTGCATTTCCCTCAAACTCACGGAATGACTCCTCCCACCATATAATGACGTTGCCCAAGTTTTTGTCCCAATCCGATATAGATTGGTCCAAGAAATTGGACAATTTAGGTTTGTATGAAGTGGATTCAATCCGACATCGATTGGTCCACGAAATTGGACAGTACAAGTTCGTATGATTTTTGTTCTATAATGGAGTGGTTGGTGTATTGTACATTTTTAGCAATCGACTGTATTATGACATTCCTCAAGTTTTGGGCTCTATCCGATATCGAATGGCTATTGAAATTGGATAATTAAGGTTCGTACGAAGTTCGTTCTGTGAATGGAGTGATTGGTGAATTGCACAATTTTGGAGATTGGATTTCACTCGATACTCTCTGAATGAGTCCTCCCATCACATTATGACGTTACCCAAGCTTTGAGCTCAAACTAATAACGATTGGTCCAAGAAATTGGACAATTCAGGTTCGTACGAAGTTCGTTCTCTAATGGAGTGGTTGGTGTATTGCATAGTTTTAGCAATTGGATTTCACTCAAAACTCACCAAATGACTCCTCCCACCATATTATGATGTTGCCCCAAGTTTTGGGCTCAATCCGGTATCGATTGGTCCCTAAAATTGGATAATTCAGGTTCGTACAAAGTTCGTTCTGTAATGGAGTGGTTGGTGTATTGCTTTCTTTTAGAGATTGAATTTCACTCAAAGCTCACAAAATGGCTCCTCCCATCGTATTATGATGTTCCCCAAGCTTTGAGCTCAATTCGATATCAATTAGTCTAAGAAATTGGACAATTCAGGTTCGTTCTGTAATGGAGTGATTGGTGTATAGCATAGTTTTAGAGATTGGATTTCACTCAAAGCTCATGAAATGACTCCTCCCACCACATTATGATGTTGCCCTAGTTTTGAGCTCAATCCAATAACGATTGGTCCAAGAAATTGGACAATTCAGGTTTGTAGGAAGTTCATTCTATAACGCAGTGGTTGGTTTTTTTCATAGTTTTAGCAAATGGATTTCACTCAATACTCACCGAATGACTCCTCCCACCATATTACGATGTTCCCCAAGTTTTGGGCTCAATTCGGTAACAATCGGTCCAAGAAATTGGACAATTCAGGTTCGTACAAAGTTTGTTCTTTAATGGAGTGGCTGGTGTATTGCATAGTTTTAGAGATTGGATTTCACTCAAAATTCACGAAATGACTCCTCCCACCATATTATGATGTTTCCCATGTTTTGGGCACAATACCATAACGATTGGTCCAAGACATTGTTCAATTCAGGTTCGTACGAAGTTCCTTCTATAAATAGAGTGTTTGGTGTATTGCATAGTTTTAGCAATTGGATTTCTCTCAAAAGTTACTGAACGACTCCTCCCACCATATTATGATGTTGCCCATGTTTTGGGCTCAATCCAATATCGATTGGTCCCTAAACTGACAATTCAGGTACGTACGATTTTCGTTATGTAATGGAGTGGTTTCCGTATTGCTTAGTTTCAGCGTTGGATTTCCTCAAAACACACCAAATGACTCCTCCCACCGTATTACGATGTTGCCCAAGTTTTGGGCTCAATCCGATATCGATTGGTCCATGAAATTGGACATTTCAAGTTCGTATGAAGTTTGTTCTGTAAATGCAGTGGTTGTCGTATTGCAGCAATTGGATTTCAGTCAAAACTCACAACATGACTCCTCCATCATATTATGACGTTCCCCAAGTTTTGGGCTCAATCCGATATCGATTAGTCCAAGAAATTTGACAATTTAGGTTCGTATGAAGTTTGTTCTGTAAATGGAGTGGTTGGTGTATTGCATAGTTTTAGCGATTGGATTTCACTCAAAACTCACCGAATGACTCCTCTGGCCATATTATCATGTCACCCATGTTTTGGGCTCAATCCGATATCGATTGGTCCCTAATATTGGACAATTCAGGAACGTACGATATTCGCTCTATAATGGAGTGGTTGGTGTATTGCACAATTTAAGTGGTTGGATTTTCACTCAAACCTCAACAAATGACTCCTCCCAACATGTTATGACATTGGCCACGTTTTGGGCTCAATTTGATAAAGATTGGTCCAAGAAATTAGACAATTCAGGTTCGAGCGATTTTCGTTCTATAATGGAGTGGTTGGCATATTGCATAGTTTGAGCTATTGGAGTTCACTCAAAACTCACCAAATGACTCCTCCGCACATATTTTGATGTTCCCCAAGTTCGGGCTTAATCCGATATCGATTGGTCTAGGAAAATGGACAATTAAGGTTCGTACGAAGTTCGTTCTATAATGGAGTGGTTCGTGTATTACATAGGTTTTACAACTAGATTTCATTCAAAACTCACAAAAAGACTCCTCCCACCACATTATGTAGTTCCCTAAGTTTTGGACTCAATCCGATATCGAATAGTCCAAGAAATTGGACGATTCATGTTTGTACAATTTTCACTCTGTAATGGAGTGGTTGGTGTATTTTATAGTTTATGCTATTGGATTTAACTAAAAACTAACCAAATGATTCCTCCCACCATACTATAACGTTCCCCATCTTTTTGACTCAATCCGATATCGATTGGTCAATGAAATTGGACAATTTAGGTTCGTATGAAGTTCGTTATGTAATGGAGTAGTTGGTGTATTGCATAGTTTTGGAGATTGGATTTCACTCCAAACTCCCTACATAACTCCTCCCACCATATGACGTTGCCCATGCTTTGGGCTCAATCTGATATCGATTAGTCCAAGAAATTGGACAATTCACGTTCGTACAATTTTCATTCTGTATTAGTGTCGTTGGCGTACTGCATACTTGCAGCAATTAGATTTCACTCAAAACTCACCAAATGACTCCGCTCACCGTATCATGTTAGTACGATTGTCGTTCTGTAGTGGATTGGTTGGCGTATTGCATAGTGTTAGCATTTGGATGTCACTAAAAACTCACCAAGTGACTCCTCCCACCATATTATGGAGTTCCCCAAGTTTTGGGCACAATCCGATATTGATTTGTCCAAGAAATTGAACAATTCAAGTTCATACGAAGGTCGTTCTCAGTAGTGAAGTGGTTGGCGTGTTGCATAGTTTTAGCAGTTGGATTTCACTCAAAACTCACAAACTGACTCGTCCCACCGTATTATGTTGTTCCCCATGCTTTGGGCTCAATCCTATATCAATTGGTCCAAGAAATTGGACAATTAAGGTTCGTACGAAGTTCATTCTGTATTGGAGTGGTTGGTGTATTGCATAGTTTTAGTAGCTGGATTTCTTGAAAACTCGACAAATGACACCTCCCACCATATTATGATGTTCCCCAAGTTTTGGGCTCAATCTGATATGGTTTCGTCCTAGAAATTGGACAATTTAGGTTCGTACAAAGTGTGTACTGTAAATGGAGCGGTTGGTGTATTGTATAGTTTTTGAGATTCGATTTCACTCGAAACCCACAAAATGGCCCTTCCCACCATATTATGATGTTCCCCAAGTTTTGGGCTCAATCCAATATCGATTGGCCCAAGAAATTGGACAATTAATGTTCGTACAAAGTTTGTTCTAAAATGTACTGGTTGGTGTACTGCATAGTTTTACAGATTTCATTTGACTCAGAACTCACCAAATGACTATGCGCACCATATTATGGCGTTGCCCGAGTTTTGGGCTCAATCCGATAAAGATTGGTCCAGTTAATTGGACAATTCAGGTTCATACAAAGTTCGTTCTGAAATAGTGTGGTTGGTGTATTGCATAGTTTTTGCAACTGGATTTCACTGAAAACTCGACAAATGACACCTCCCACCATATTATGATGTTCCCCAAGTTTTGGGCTCAATCCGATATGGATTCGTCCTAGAAATTGGACAATTCAGGTTCGTAAATGAAGTGCGTACTGTAAATGGAGTAGTTGGTGTATTGCATAGTTTTTGAGATTAGATTTCACTCAAAACACACAAAATGGCCCTTCCCACCATATTATGATGTTCCCCAAGTTTTGGGCTCAATCCAATATCGATTGGGCCAAGAAATTGTACAATAAATGTTCGTACGAAGTTTATTCTAAAATGTACTGGTTGGCGTACTTCATAGTTTTAGAAATTGCATTTTACTCAAAACTCACCAAATGACTCCTCTCACCATATTATGATGTTGCCCAAGGTTTGGGCTCAATCCGAAATCGATTGGCCCAAGAAATTGGAAAATTTAGGTTCGTATGATTTTCGTTCTGTAATGGTGTGGTTGACATATTGCATAGTTTTTGCAATTGGATTTCACTCAAAACTCAAAAAATGGCTCTTCCCACCATATCATGATGTTGCCCATGTTTTGAGATCAATCCGATATCGATTGGTCTCAGAAATTTGACAATTCATGTTCGTACGCGGTTCATTCTGAAATGGAGTGGTTGGCCTATTGCATAGTTTTATGGTTCGTATTTCACTCAAAACTCGACCAATGACTCCTCCCACCATGTTATGATGTTGCCCAAGTTTTGGGCTCAATCCGATTTGGATTGGTTCAAGAAATTGGACAATTTAGATTCAGACGAAGTTCGTACTGTAAGTGGAGTGGTTGGTGCATTGCATACTTTTAGCAGTTGGATTTCATTCAAAACTCACCAAATGGGTCTTCTGACAATATTATGATGTTGCCCATGTTTTGGGCTTAATTTGATATCGATTGGTCCAAGAAATTTAACAATTCAGAGTTCGTACTGAAGTTCGTTCTAAAAGGGAGTGGTAGGTCTATTGCACAGTTTTAAAGATTGCATTTCACTCAAAACTCCCAAAATGGCCCTTCCCACCATATTATGATGTTCCCCAAGTGTTGGGGTCAATCCGATATCGATTGGTCCAAGAAATTGGACAATTTGTGTTCGTATGAATTTCGTTATGTAATGGAGTGGTTGGTGTATTGCATTGTTTTAGCAATCGGATTTCGCTCAAAACTCACCAAATGTCTCCTCCCTTCGTATTTTGATGTTCCCCAAGTTTTGGACTCAATCCGATATCAATTGGTCCAAGAAATTGTACAATTCAGAGTCGTACGATTTTTCTTCTGTAATGGTGTGGTTGGCATATTACATAGTTTGAGCGATTGGTTTTCAGTCAAAAGTCACCGAATGACTCCTCCCACCACATTATGATGTTTCCCAAGTTTTGGGCTCAATCCGATATCAATTGGTCTAAGAAATTGGGCAATTCATATTTGTATGAAGTTTGTTCTGAAATGGAGTGGTTGGTGTGTGGCATAGCTTTAGCAATTGGATTTCACTCAAAACTCGCCAAATGAATCCTCCGAACATATTATGTTGTTCCCCAAGTTTTGGGCTCAATTCGATATTGATTGGTCCAAGAAATTGGACAATTCAGGATCGTACGAAGTTCGTTATGTAATGGAGTGGTTGGTGTATTGCATCGTTTTATGGATTGGATTTCACTCAAAACTCCCCAAATCACTTCTCCCACCATATTATGGCGTAGCCCAGGTTTTGGGCCCAATCCGATATCAATTAGTCCAAGAAATTGGACAATTCAAGTTCGTACGAATTTTGTTCTCTAATGAAGTGGTTTGCATATTGCATAGTTTGAGCAATTGGATTTCTCTCAAAAGACACCAAATGACTTCTCCTGCCATATTATGATGTTTCCCAAGTTTTGGGATCAATCCGATGTCGATTGGCCTATTAGGTTCGTACGAAGTTCGTTCTAAATGACTCCCAAAACTCACCAAATGACTCCCCCCACCATATTTTTACGTTGCCATGTTTTTCGGCTCAATTCGATATCGATTGGTCCAAGAAATTGGACAATTTAGGTTCGCACGAAATTCTTTCTGTAATAGAGTCGTTGGTGTACTGAAAAGTTTTAGCGATTGGATTTCTCTCAAAACTCACCAAATGACTGCTCCCACCATATTATGATGTAGTCCAAGTTTTGGGCTCAATCTGATATTGATTGGTCCAAGAAATTGGACATTCAAGTTCGACCGAAATTCGTTCTGTAATGGAGTGGATGGTGTACTGCATAGTTTTATCGATTGGATTTCACCCAGAACTAACCAAATGACTCCACCCACCGTATTATGATGTTGCCCAAGTTTTGGGCCCAATCAAATATCGATTGGCCTAATAAATTGGACAAGTCAATGGTGTATTGCATAGTTTTAGCAATTGGATTTCACTCAAAACTCACCAATGACTCCTCCCACCATGTTATGACGTTGCCCACATTTTGGGCTGAATACGATATCGATTGGTCCAAGAACTTGGACAATTTAGGCTCGTACGATTTTTGTTCCGTAATGGAGTAGTTGGCGTATTGTATAGCTTGAGCGATTGGATTTCACTCAAAACTGACCAAATGCCTCCCACCATATTATGAGGTTGCCCCAATTTTGGGCTCAATCGGATATCGATTGGTCCAATAAATTGGACAATTTCGGTTCGTATGAAATTCGTTATATACTAGAGTGGTTGGTGTACTGCATAGTTTTAGACATTGGACTTCACTCAAAACTCACCAAATGACTCCTCCCACCATATGATGATGTTGTCCAAGTTTTGGGCTCAATCCAATATCGATTAGCCTAAGAAATTAGAAAATTCAGGTTCGTAAGAAGTTCGTTCTGTAATGGTGTGGTTGGGGTGTTGCATAGT
This sequence comes from Prunus mume, assembly GCF_029339155.1. Taxonomy (NCBI): domain Eukaryota; kingdom Viridiplantae; phylum Streptophyta; class Magnoliopsida; order Rosales; family Rosaceae; genus Prunus; species Prunus mume. The sequence goes on from NC_142700.1 coordinate 28,977,854, forward strand.
TTTAACAATTGGATTTCACTTAAAACACACCAAATGACTCCTCTCACCATATTATGATGTTTCCCAAGTTTTGGGCTCAATCCGATATCGATTGGTCTAAGAAAATGGACAATTCAGTTTCGTACGAAGTTCATTCTAAAATGGAGTGGTTGGTGTATTGCGTAGTTTTAGGATTTGAATTTCACTCAAAACTGACCAAATGACTCCCACCGTATTATAATGTTCCCAAAGTTTTCGGCTTAATCCGATGCTAATTGGTCCAAGAAATTGGACATTTCGTGTTCGCACAAAGTTCGTTATGTGTATTGCAGAGTTTTTGTTCACCCGTTTTGGTTTTGCTCCTGTGATGGAAGAGTAAAGTTCCCCACTACCTTGAAAACCATTGATGGGTCAACAAGCCCACTTTCTTTTAATGTGCAAGCGTGCCACTACTAGCAGTAAAAATCCTTGCAGACTTCTTAAAAATAGATAACTTGCTTCAAGTTACTGATTTCTAAACAAGCGATTGTGAACTTGGGTGAGGAATATCTCCCAAGTAAGTTCTTTTCATGCCTCGGATTGGTGAGGACTTCATAATTTTCCACAGTACGATGTTGGTCGTTCTGGCCAGAATAGATAGTTAGAAAATGAACTGTTTTAAGGTGGAACTAGCTTTTACAAAATTCTACGAGTAAAAAATCAACTATAGAAAGACAAAAAGAGGTTTGAATTCCATTTCTACTGGATAGAAAGCCGATCTAAGTTGGGTGGTATGCATCTTTGGATTGGACTTTTCCCAACTAGCTTCTTGAGTTTCAGCGTAAATCGATACTAAAGTTTGAGTTTGTGAGCTTTAATCTATTCGAGCCACAGGGAGGCTTTTGAATGAGGCGGAATTGCGGCCTCTTCAATTTGAAAGGCGGTAAGTGGCTAGACTTGATTCTTGTTGGAACTACATTGTAGTACATGTCCTTGATCAGGGCTCTCCATAAATTTGTTGAGGTTTTCATATTTGTAAAAACTCAAACTCTGCTTGTTTTGGTTTTTGTTGAACCAAATTTGTAATGAGAGAAATCTCATTTTGAATGACTTATTTCTCTTAAGTCTGAATTGGAAGTTCTGATTTATAGCTGGTTTCTTCTGGGGCTCAAATGAGTTTTGGTTGCTTCAATTTGTTTGAAGTTTCTCAGAGATCAAGTGATCATTTTGAGTTTTGTCTTTGGTTGATTTTGTTTGTTTGTTTTTATTGATTATCCTCTTTTCTGTTCACCTTCTCTTACATTTATAGGAATGCTAGAATAGAATTTCTAATCCTTTAAAAATGGGCAGCTGATTTTCTAAAAGGCAAGATCTTCCATTTTTTAATGCAAAGAAAAAGGGGTTTTATCAATTCTGGCGGATAAGCTTTCAATAGTCAGTTCCTATGGCAATCACTTCCCTGTATTCTTTGAAAAGAAACCTAACTCGTCTTCTCATTTAATTACCCCTTGTAAGATCTCAAATTTTGATGGTTAGTTTTGATTTGACTATTTGAACAACTCTCTGCTTCCCACTTATCTCTTTGAGATTGTAGTTTGCTTATCTCTTGGAAGGATCATCTATTCTGATGCAGAATTGTATAAAAGGATTCTAATTTTTTTTAGCTAAACTATTTGTCGAGTAGTCTTTTGCTAATGACCTGCTTTCATTTAATTCCCAATAAACTCTTTTTGTGATAGTTGAAATTGTTGACTTTTCTAAATCAAGTAGTCATGTTGGTCCTGAGAATAGGCTTTCAAAAAAGATCTTGCTGACTTTGCACTCTGTGTTTTGAGATCAGTGGTGAGCCAAAAGTTGGGCCCCATCCAATTTTCTTTTAATCTTTTATTCTTTTATTGATATGCTTCAGTGGTTGTTTGCCTTTTAATCTTGACGTTTTTTTTTATACTTCTGCCATTGTTTTAAAAGTCATGGGCCTTCTGATTTGGTCTTGGGCTTTCTCTATTTTTGAATCAAAGCCTAGTCCTCCATCCTTTTCTGTTTTGTGGGCTGGTGTGCGAATTCTTTTTAGGCCGAAACATTGCCCCCTTAAGTCTGAATCGTTTTAAAACGATTTTAGACTTAATGATTGGCCAATAAATGATGCGCGCCATTTCCTGCCGTTGCACTAGCGCATGTCTGTTTATTCAATTAGGCTTCGTGGGGAAATGGGTTCTAACGGCTAATTAAATCTGAACAAAACTCCTTCCCTTCCACTCTTCCACAATCTTCCTGTTTCGTTTATCAAGATTTGCCGAATCTTCATTACTATTTATCAAAAAACATAGTTTTGTCTCAGTTTCCATTTCTTTCGAAACCTTCTGTTCTTTTGGTTATGTTTCTTTCAATCCCCCTCTGTTCGTTGGATTTCTAGAGAGAGAGAAAAAATGTCTTCTCCAAACACTCGTGCCAAGGGTTCCTCTTCTTCACGCTCTCCTGCCTATCTCACTGGAGATGGTGTCAACAATCATGCGATAGAGGTTCGAAGCAAGCTCTATCCTTCAGCAAAAGAATTTGGATGAGAATGTACTTCATCTTTTAGAGAATACCCTTGGTTCAGGGCCTTCATTGGTTTGGTCCTGTACCGAAGGAGATGGCCATCTTGTTTAGGGATGATGCTAAGGCCCCTCTGTGCTATCAAAGCTCCACTTCTCTGGCCTCTCATACCTAGGTTAGCAAAAACCTGAGTCGCTCGTTTCCTTCAAGCGAAGTGAGGAATAGTGCAGTGAAATGGTCACACTGCTTGGATTGATAGGCTTCTTCCTAGGCACAGAGCTCACTTGGAAGAGGGCTGGTATCTACGATGCAATTCTTACCGTCCGGGCACTCTATTAATAAAGATGATAACTTTCAGTGCCGCTCTGTGTTTACGGAACTCGCCGGCAACACATTTGACTTCCACTGGGGAATGACTCCAACTCTGTTGGACATGGCTTAGATCTTTGGGTTTAGGCCTCATGGCTTGGTGACTATCACATAAAGAAAAATCAGGAGAAATTGGCCAAGCCCGTCATCATCTCTCCTGCCGCCATCAACCATAATCGCTCGTTTTCCAATTATCTGAAGAAATTCAGCATTGAGAAAGATAGAGATCATCAACACATGTTGTTCCTCCTCTATTGGCTAAATAGATTCATCTTTCCCAACTGTTCCTTTGCAGTTCTACTTGAGCACAGACATCTAGCGAGGCTCTGCACAATCCACCGGACGTGGGGCTTGGGCCTATGGTTACAGCTCATTTATACAGAACACGCATCTTGCCGGTTTGGAGAATCCGATGAATTTGTTGCGCCTTTGGCGTATTTTGGATGATTCAAATGCAGTTTGCAAGTGTACTTCCCAAAGCTGGCCCAGGTTTCGGACATTGTTCTCACTGAAGACTAGGTCATGGCTCATTCGTTGATGTCGTGAGAGGTGCCCAAGCATTCCATTGAGAATACTTGATGTTCTTTAGACAACTTGTACCAAGAGATCTGCATGCAGTGTGGCGGTGATGCTCGAGAGACTTACCTGGTTTCGGCTTGAATCTGGACTCTTTGAAAAGAGCGAGGAAGAAGAAGAGAAAGAGGTGAATTTAGGAAGAAATTTACGAGTGTGATCTTGCCTCAGGACATGCCATTTGGTGAGGCAAACCTCCCAACTATCATGCAGGGCAGTCTATCATCCCAATTTACGTGCTCGACAACTTGGCTTCCCTCAGCTAATTCCTCTCAAGTCATCTGGGAGCTGCAACGTGCTACCTTTTGGAGGATTGAGGCGATTTGGGCGTACATAAAATTGCAGATGTTCGGTAAATAAAATAAACAACAGTGTGGATGCTCTCTACCCCGTAGGGAGCCTAATTCCTGCGGTTTTGTTGATTTTGGCGCTGGTGGAAGGCTAGGTTCCAAGGTTTTACGCCTTGAGCCTTGCCCTCATGGTGCTTTTTGATATTTGGGACTCTGGCAGTCTATGAGCGAGGCCAAGAGCTTTATAGCGTAGATGATTAAGGATATTAATGCACAAGTTGTGAAGGTATATTCTCCATTCACCCTATTTCCTTTGTTTTCGCATTGGTTCAATTACACTGTTTTTGTGATGTCTAACAACCTATTTTGCACTGTGTCAGATCTTTATGACTCGGGATATTGGAAGTCAGGTGAGCATTACGGAGAAGTGATTGGTGAGTTTCTGAATTGTCATACGAATTTCCTTGCTAGTGCCTTCTAATTTCTTCTTTTCTATGTAGTTAATTCTGTCATAACTTATGGGGATCTAGAGCTTCCCTTTGGAGATGAGGAAGATCATACGAGTCCACTGTAGAGCAACCAGGTGTTGAGGCCACTCCTTCTACTAGAAGAAAAAGAAAAGAGTTGCTCTTGTTCAGCAGTACTATCCAACCTAAACCTTCTGGTAAGATCTTGACATTTTACCGTACTATTTGAATATGTCTGTTCTATCTATTCTTCTAACCTTTATTTTATGTTACGTGCAGGTGAAAGCCCTCCTCCACCTGCTACTAGGTCAAAAGGCCTAGAAAGAGGACTAGAGTTGAGTCTGACGAGATCGAAGAGCACTGCAGATTGTTCCCAGAAACCTGGGTGATGATAAGCTATGAGGGCTTTTGAAGGCTGTTGAGCGAGGAGAAAGGACAAGAAGAAGAAGAAGATGTCCCTTTAAAAGAGAAGGACAAAGAGCCTGAAGAATAGGTGAGACTCCATTACTTCTGTATGAATTTTTGTGTTGGTTCTTTACTGCTAACATCGACTTACATCCATCTATAGGAGGATATCCTGCTTTGAGATAATAGCGAAAGCATTGCCTTGGCCAAACAATAAGAACAAGCTCGAGGGCAAAACCCACAAGTTGAGTGGCTTTATTTGATGGCGTGGAGGCGAACATTCTGCTGTTTGTCCCGGAGCTTGAGATAGAGCGAGAACACTTTGTTGTAGTTCCTGTTCTGAGGTAACTTCTAGTTTCTGTCTTCTCTTCTTTGTTCTGCTCATCTTGACATTTTCTAATTTGGTCTGTCTTTTGGTGGCGGAGAACAAGACTCTGGGATCCTAGTTGTGGTGACCAGTCCTTTCAAGCCTCCCATTGTGGTGTGAGTATTTTGTGCCTTAGTCTTCCTTTCTCTTCCTATTCGACTTTGCTGGCCCGGCTTAGAGTTGTTTTGCGATGCCCATCCATTCTCTCGAGTTCATCTACCACGGCTTCCTTTGCTGATCAGGTGGCGAGTTTGAAGCTATGGATTTGGATGCCAGATTGGACAAGCTGGAGAAGCTTAGCTCCACTCCTGGCAAGGCAAAATCCAAGGCAGTGGATGAGGCAGTGGATAGGGTAAAGATCTAGCAATCTATTGAACTAGATTTGGATGAAAACCAAGAAGCTGTTGACCAAGTGATGAAAGACCTGGACCTGTTGCATAGAGAGAACATGGCTCCTAGGCCCATTCTTGAAATCAGCTTGGGCATGGCAAGAGATGTGCTCAATCTCCACAACCGCTATGAAGATCTTAAAGACTCAGGGTTCTGCAAGGCCACTCATGAAGCTAATTTGGTTGACTACGAAGCAGAAGCGAGTGGACGGATGGTTGCGGAGTTTACAAGTAAGCCAAGGCTGCTGCTAACAAGGTGGAGAAGCAGATTGAAGAACTCCAAAACAAGTGGGTGAGGTGAAATCTCAGAACAAACTTGGGGCTGGACTAGGCACCAAGACCAAGACCACTTTCCTTGTGCAGAACATGGTAGCTACCTCTAGGCCAGCATTGGAGATTGCAGAGGCCTCTCTCCATCAAGGGATGCTTTTCCAGCAAGAAATCTCTACCAAGAAGACCGGATTGCAAGAAACTTTAAAGAAACTAGGACTTTGAATTTAAATTCTAAAAATGTAATAAACTTAGTCGTGGAAAATGACTATATTTAATAAAAGTAATCTTTTGTGGAATTCTTTTTTTATTCGCAATTTCTCTTTTCAAAGTTAAAAAAAAAAAGACTTAACAAATTACAATACAAAACAAATTCTGAACAGAAATTTAGATATGACAGTTTCATTTGTTCCCTCTCTATTCAGGATCTGTTTGTACAGCCTGTGCCACATGGTTGGGTAGAATTTCTTCAACCATTTGCCATTGATTGGTGCAACATGAACATCTCCATCTCGATCCTGTAGTCTGTATGCCCCCATTCCAAGGATTTGCTTAATTATGAAAAGACCTTCTCATGTGGTGATCACTTTCCATAACCAGCTATGTGTGTTCCAAGGGGCAGAACTGTTTTCCAGACTATTTCTCCATCTTCAAAACTCTTGTTTTTAACTCTTTTGTTGTAGGCCCTTGACATAGCCTGTTTTCCTGCTAAGAGTTTGTTGAGGGTGTCAATTCTACTTGTATCCAATCCTTCTAGTTCTTGCAGCATGGCTTGAGAGTAGCCTTCTTCAGTCAGATTGTTCTGGTGAGCAATTATGAGAGATTGGACTGCTATTTCCATCGGCAGAATTGCGTCATGACCATAAGTTAGAGCATATGGGGTCATGCCAGTTGCCTCTCTATTTGAAGTCCTATATGCCCATAGGGTTTCTGATAATTTCTCATGCCACTGCGTTGGATTTTTCTCAAGCATTTTTCTGATAATGTTGATGATTACCTTGTTACTGGATTCTACCTGTCCATTAGCTTGAGCATAGTAATGGGTGGATTGAAGTAGATTAAATTTGAATGGTTCTACCATATCTAGCATTTCTCCAGATGTGAAAGAAGATCCCCTATCTATTGTGATTGATTCTGGAATGCCAAACCTTTGTATAATCTGTTCTTCTATCAAGGTGATGATCTCTTGAGATGTAGTGGATTTAACAAGCTTGGCTTCCACCCATTTGGTGAAATAGTCTGTAGCTACAATGATAAAACAATGTTGCTTGCTACTGGCTGGATAAATCTTGCCAATGAGATCCATTGCCCATCCTTTGAATGACCATGGCTTTACTACTGGATTCATGGGAATTGAAAGAGCCTATTGGATTGGGCCATGCCTTTGACAAGCCTCACATCCCTTGGAATACTCAATGCAATCTTTCATCATGGTTGGCCAGAAGTAGCCATACCTTCTAATTAACAACACATTTTTTTTCCTCCTTGATGAGCTCCATAGATTCCTTTATGGGTTTCTCCCATAACCTTCATCCATTCTTTCTTCCCCAAGCACCTTAGAAGTACCTCATCTTTGCTTTTTCGGACCAAATCTCCATTCCACATAAGGTAGTTCAAAGCCATGATTCTGACTCTCTTCTTAGAAGGTAAGGTTGGATACTGCAAGTAATTTATGATGGGACTTCTCCAATCATCTTCAGTGATTATGGCATAATTGACATCTATCTCCATTCATTTGGTTAGAACGGATGGTAGACTTTTCTTTCCTACCTTGATGATCTTTTGTACACAGTCCTCAGGCATTTGTATTCTTGTTGCTACCTAAGCCAATTCATTGGCTGCAAAGTTTTCTTCTCTTGGGATGTGTTCCCAAGTAGCTTCTCTGAATTCTGTTAGAAGGTTTCTGGCTGCCACTAGATAGACGGCTAAAGAAGGACTTAGACACATTGGCCTTGTTAGCATGTATTTGATTAGGTTTATCTTGGCAGTGATGTAGATGGTGAATGGAAGCATGTAGTGTCTGAGTTTCACAGCAGTAAAGTATAAAGCTAGACAGAGCCTTTTAATTGCAGAATATTTCCCTTCTACTTCTGTCAGAGTTCTGCTCATATAGTAGACTGCTTGTTCCTTCCCTTCCTTGTTATCTTGAACCAACAAACTCCCAATGGACACTTCTGATGCCGAAACATAGAGTTTGAGTGGTGTGCCCCTCTTTGGTGGGGACAGAACTGGTGGTTTTGAGAGGTAATATTTGATTTCCTCAAAAGCCTGTTGATACTGTTCCTCCCACTTAAACATCTGTTCCTGTTTTAACCTTAGCAAGGAGGAGAATGGCTGGATTTTTCCTGCATAATTGGATATGAATCTCCTTAGAAAATTAATTTTTCCTAGGGGACTCTGCAGTTCCTTCTTGTTCCGGGGTGGTAGAGCTTCTATGATGGATTTTGCTTTATTTTTGTCAATCTGTATGCCCCTTTGGTGGACGAAGAAACCCAAGAAATTTCCTGCTTGAACTCCAAAAACACATTTTTTTGGGACTCAATTTCAACTTATGTTGTCTCATTCTTAGGAATGCTTTTCTCAGGTTTGATACATGATCTCCCTCTTCTTGGGATTTAATCACCACATCATCTATGTATACTTCTAAAGAATGGCCTATTATGTCATGGAAAACAGAATTCATTGCTCTTTGATAAGTAGCTCCTGCATTTCTTAAGCCAAAAGGCATTACAATGTATTCAAAAGCGCCTATATGTCTTGGGCACATGAAGGCTGTTTTATGGATGTCTCCTTCGGCTACCATAATTTGATTATATCCTGCATTGCCATCCATAAAAGATAACATTTGGTTATGAGTAGCTCCATCTACTAACATATCTGCCATTGGCATAGGATATTCGTCCTTGGGAGATGCTTCATTCAGATTCCTGTAATCAACACAAATCCTAAGCCCCTGTTTTTCTCTTGAGCGGCACAATATTGGCTAGCTTGATCGGCTTTGAGTAATCTTTCTATCTCTTCCTTGACTTTCAGTTCTGTTTCCATAGACAATCTTCTTTCGGCCTGTTTGACTGTGAAGGTAGCCTTCTTTGATTGGCAGCTTGTGTTCTACTAGTTTTCTGTCTAATCCAGGCATCTCATGATAATGCCAAGCAAAACAGTCTCAAAAATCATTCAAAAGTGCAATGATTTCACTTTTGAGTGGTTCTTTCAAAGTGCACTAATGAAAGTAGGTCTTGGATCCTTTTCTGTCCCTAAGTTTATCTCCTATAATGGATCTTCCACTTCTGGCAAAGAGTCATCCAGTGCTGCTGGTGCAAAATCTAGTACTTTCTCTTTTAAACTTTCTTCATGTTCTTGATTGCTCTCGTGAGTGAATTACTGCCATATTAATAGATGGATTCTACATGAAAAGCTTCCTTTCTTCCTAATATATCAACAATCTTTTTGTAACGGATCGGATTGTTGCAGCTCGATCCTTTTCTTGTTGATTGAGACTAAATATCAGAGTTCTAGAGGTTTAGAAAAAAAAAGTATATTCCAGTATTCTAGAGAACTGGCTAAACCATCTTGAATGAGTCTTTAGGCCGTGACACCATGGGGGCGGCCATTCTGGTTGACTCTAAGGAAGGTGAAAGGACCAAGGTCATCATGATAATACCTTGCCTCAAAACACATGGCAAAGGGCAGAAATGGTCGTGGATCGGCCTCTACTACCTCCATGAAACCTTCCTCATTCCAAAAGGCTAATTGCTTATGCAGAGTGGAACGAACACATAAGCTTTGGTGAATCTAGTCCTTGCCAAGAAATGGGTTGTAAGTGGTAGAAGTGGTGTCTACCACAAAGAATGCAATCTTCAGCTCTTTGGTTCCAACTATGATGTCCACATCCAGGATTCCATGAGTCTTGGTGATGCCCCCAGCAAAATTGGTGGCAGTCAAGCATGTTGGAATTAAATCCTTCTCCGTTCTACCCATCTTGCTCAACAATCTGTGAGGTAGAAGATTAATGGTTGCACCTCCATCTACCATCACCTTGGGAATAGGAATATCCCTAAAGTTTGCTGTTATGAATAGGGGTCTGAGGTGATTGGCCATCTCCTTGGTTGGTTTGGAGAAATAGAGCTGTTCTGCAACCAATTTTATGGCGATTCCGTGCATGCAGGTAGTAGGTGTTTGCTGTTACGGTGCTTCCTCTACTTGCCAACCTACACTCCAAGCTTTCCTGAGAGAACACGTCTCCTTCCAGAGTGTTTTCTTGTCCTTCTACTACCCTGAATTTTTCTGGCAAGATGAATACCATGTTAAAGCCCAGATTACCTTACAATAAACTTTCTAATTCTACACCAAAAACCTCAGTTTCCTCATCTAGTTCTCCATCATATTCCATCTGTTCTTCCCCATACTCCTCTGTCCAGTCTTCTTGTTCTCTAGTTTCGAGGAGTCCAATCTAGTCATCTGCAGACGACTCATAGTCCCACTGCTCCTCTTCATATTCTTCATCCAGTCTTCTTGTTCTCCTACTGAGCAGGTTCGAATTTACCCTATATTTGTGAAGGTTCAAGGTGATTGGTGAGGATGCTGGCGAGATGGGTGGAAGGTCATGCAGGAGATTTTGTCTTCATCAGTCTTGTGGTGACATATTTGTTTGTTCCGTCGATGGGCTATTTGGACTTTTCCCTCCTCTGTGCAGCTGGTCTTTGGAAATACCTGTGTGTCATCCCTATTCTTGAGGAAGGTGCAGTATTGCCTTTGAACCATTCTCTTCTGAGTTATGGTCAACTCCAGAGTTGATCTACCGCTCTTTCCAATAGAATACCATCTGCCTTCTATGATAGTTACCAAAGCCTTGTCATTTCCAGGCATCTCAATTGGTATTTCTTTCTTTGGCTTCTCTGTCATTCTTTTGCTGCGCTGAGCAAGCCTTAGATAGTCTTTCTGTCTAGCTCTGTATTTAGATAGAGCCGGCAACCGGCCTTGTTGGTATGATGTTCCAATTCTGTCAAAAACGCTAGGTGTGGGCTGTTTCTACATGTCCAGAGTTACTTCTAACTCACTCTCACACTTGTACTTACAACACAATACTACCCCAGTCGAGATAGTTGCCTTTGGCCTTTGATTAGTCTCCCTTGCGACTCTTCTGTCTCTACTGGAGCTAGCTTCTGTTGTTAGTTTGCCTTTGTTACCATTCCGGCCAATTTAAGTTGACCATGTTGACTTGAGGTGGGAAAGGGATCTGTTGTGACTGATGAAGGTTTCTCCATGATTTAGCCTTCTGTTATTCCTTCCTATATGACATCCTCAAAACAACACAACTATTGGTGGAATGGTTCCAAGAGTTGTACCACTATCTATGCTACCCTTAAGTTCTTCCGGCTTGGGCAACCTGTGGGGTGCCTCTATTGCTTTTTGTAGTAGCATCTCATCAAACAGAGCATCAACCTTGGTTAGATCGAAGGAATATAACTTGTATTGGGTTGGCTTGTTTGGAACAAACCCTCCTGTGAATGGTGGTGGCTTCCGGTCCTTTGGTAGCTTGGTAAGAGCCTTGCAACTAATCGGATATTTTAATTTTTCCATTTTTGCCACTGCAATTTCTCTTTCCTCTGAGCCTTCTGTGTCTTCCTCTGATTCCACCTCAATCAGATGTATTGAAGAAGAAGGGGATTTGTAGTATATTCCTTTGGAAGAGTTCCTCTTCTGTTGTTCTTCCCTAAGCAGCTCCTCATATTTAGATGCCTTGTCTGCCAGTTCTACCAGTCTCCAAATAGCATCCCGTCAAACCTTTTTCTCGGAGAGATTTTAAGGGCGATTTGAGCCATCTAGATGAAGTGCCTTTCTTCCATAGGGATACGACATCTCATCTTGATTTTCTGAATCAGTTGCTATGAAGTCCCGAGGCGGCTCATCTTCATTCTATTTGAGGAAGAAAGATCAGCGATGGTAACTTAGTTGAATCTTTGAAATAGTAGTCATGGAGCACTTTCCATTTGCTCCCAAGTTTGAAACAGAATTTGGTAGGTGGTGTACGGTGAAGGCTTGTCCAGAGAGAGAATTTCAAAAGCCTTAGCTTTAACAGAGAGGTTATTTTACGTGGCTATGCACCTGACGGAGAACACCTATATGCTCAGTGATTAAGCATGGGGATCTTCTCCATTGAACAAGGTGAAGTTTGGGACCTTGAAACCCCACTGATAGAGTATCGATCAATGTAAGCGGATATGGCTTTTTGTAGGTGGGCCTTTCTCCTCTCACGGCCGGGCTCTATCATCTCCTTGATCATTCTCTGTAGTGCCCACACGTCATTCAAGGCATTAGCGAGTGCAGATTTCATCCATGTTCAGGTGGCGTGGTCAATCCTATGCTCCATCCTACATGGCACAGGTAGAACTTCCCCACATGTTCTTCCTCTTCTTCAAAATCGGGATGATTCCTTGATTTGCCCCGGTTTGTTCCTCATTTGATTCCTAAATGCGCCTCCTCTGCCTCTTCTTGGTGGAGGGAATGGATTGGGATCCATCCTTCTAGATGTCTGTAAAGCAACATTGGTGCCTCAGGCGAAGTGCCAAGGGTTGATCATACGGGCCACAGTTGTGGAATGAGTGGAGGTTACGGCTGATTAAGGAACTGGTGAGTGCAGGGCCTTACGGCTGAGCTGGACCATCTCACTCCTAGACAGGAAGGGCTCCTCCCCTCTATCCGGCTTGGATCTCTCCATGCCACAGGTATTCCAGCTATCATGCGATAAAAGGGTTCTCTTGATATGGCCATGCCAATCCTGGTGGAGCACAATAAGGGAGGTCTAGTTGCTAGACCACAACATCTAGGTTTGGGATTCTGGCCAGCGTGCCTCTCGGTCCTTCTGAATTGCCTATTAACTTGCCATTGCATCATGGCTATCATGTTATTAAGAGTATCCTAGCTTCTCCTGTGGCCTCCTGTCGAGACACACTTCTGTATTTGATTTAACCTCTTGGAGCTAGTCCTAGAATGTACTGCCTCAAAGATCGCCATAGGTGATTGCACAGCATCACTTTCTTTGACTCAGTCCTTCTCGAAGAACTACTTGGTCTCTCTCCATGGCGCAGCGTGGGTTCTAGCTAGAACTTCCAATATTCATATACTTTAGAAAACCTCTTTAGGAGTATGTATACTAAGAAGTCCCACTAGGCATGCCAAATTGTTCACTGGTTTTGGTTTTGCTCTTGTGATGGAAGGGTAAAGTTCCTCATTGCCTTGAAAACCAATGACGGGTCAACAAGTCAACTTTCTTTTAGTGTGCGAGCGTGCCATTGATAGCAATAAAAATTGTAGCATACTTCTTAAAAATAGATAACTTGCACCCCAAGTTACTGATTTCTAAACAAGCTATTGTGAATTTGGGAAAGGAATATCTCTCAAGTAAGTTCTTTTCATGCCTCAAACTGGTGAGGACTTCATAATTGTTCACAATACAATGTTAGTAGTTCGGCTGAATAGATAGTAAGAAAAGAACTGCATTTTGAGTGGGAACTGCTTTACAAAATTCTCTGATAAAATCAAGAGAAAGACAAAAAGAAGGCTGGAATTCCATTTCTGCACGATGAAGCTTCGATCGGGTATGCTGTGATGGATTAGGATATTCCCAACCATTCTGAAGTTTCAGTGTAAATCTATACCAAAGTTTGACTTTGGCGAGCTTTAATTTATTTGGAGCCACAGGAGGCTTTTTGAATGGGCGAATTGCGGCCTCTTCAATGAAGGGGCAAAAGTGGCTAGACTTGCGGATTCTTGAGCTGGGCTGCATTGTGGTACATGCTACGCTTGATCAGGCTCTCCATAAATTTGTTGAGGTTTTCATATTTGTAAAAACTCAAACTCTACTTGTTTTGGTTTTTGCTGAACCAAATTTGTAACGAGAGAAATCTCGTTTCGAATGACTTATTTCTCTTAAGTATGAGTTGGAAGTTCTAATTTATAGCTGGCTTCTTCTGGGGCTCAAATGAGTTTTGGTTGCTTCAATTTGTTTGAAGTTTCCCAGAGATCAAGTGATCATTTTGAGTTTTGACTTTGGTTGATTTTTTGGTTTGTTTTTATTGATTGTCTACTGCTCTGTTCACCTTCTCTTACATTTATAGGAATGCTAGAATAGAATTTCTAATCCTTTAAAAATGGACGGCAGATTTTCTAAAAAGCAATATCTTCCTTTTTTAAATGCAAAGAAAAAGGGGTTTTATCAATTCTGGCGGATAAGCTTTCAATAGTTAGTTCCTATGGCAATCACTTCCCTGTATTCTTTGAAAAGAAACCTAACCGTTCTTCTAATTTAATTGCCCCTGTAAGAGCTCAAACTGTGACGGTTAGTTTTGATTTGACTACTTGAACAACTCTCTGCTAATGACCTGCTTTCATTTAATTCCCAATCAACTCTTTTGTGATAGTTGAAATTGTTGACTTTTCTAAGTCAAGTAGTCATGTGGGTTTTGAGAATAGGCTTTCAAAAAAGATCTTGCTGACTTTGCACTCTGGGTTTTGAGATTAGCGGTGAGCCAAAAGCTGGGCCCCATCCAATTTTCTTTCAATCTTTTATTGATCTGCTTTCAGTGGTTGACTGCCTTTAGGCCCAAAGAGTTTTAGCAATTGGATTTCACTCAAAGCTAACCAAATGACTACTCCCACCATATTATGACATTGCCCAAGTTTTTGGCTCAATCCGATACCAATTGGTTTAAAAACTTGGACAATTCAGTTTCGTACGAAGTTCGTTCTATAATGGAGTAGTTGGTATATTACATAGTTTTAGAGATTGGGTTACACTTAAAACTCACCAAATGACTCCTCCCACCGTATTATGATGCTCCCCAAGTTGTGGGCTCAATCCACAATCGATTGGTCTAAGAAATTGGACAATTTAGGTTCGTACAAAGTTCGTTCTAAAATGGAGTGGTTGGCGTATTGCATAGTTTTGGAGATTGAATTTCACTTAAAACACACCAAACGACTCCTCCCACCGTATTATGATGTTCCCCAAGTTTTGGGCTCAATCCAATATCGATTGGTCCAAGAAATTAGACAATTCAGGTTCGTACGATTTTTGTTCTGTAATAGAGTGGTTGGCATATTGCAAAGTTTGAGTGATTGGATTTTCCTTAAAACTCACCAAATGACTCCTCCCACCATATTATGATGTGGCCCAAGTTTTGGGCTCAATCTGATATCGATTGGTCCAAGAGATTGGACAATTCAGATTCGTATGAAGTTTGTTCTATAATGGACTGGTTGGTGTGTTGCATAGTTTTAGCGGTTGGATTTCTCTCGAAACTCACCACATGACTCCTCCCACCATACTACGATGTTCCCCAAGTTTTGGGCTCAATCTGATATCGATTGGTCTAAGAAAATGCACAATTCAGTTTCGTATGAAGTTCGTTCTGAAATGGAGTGGTTGGTGTATTGCATACTTGTAGGAATTAGATTTCACTCAAAACTCACCAAATGACTCCTCCCACCGAAAGTTTTGAGCTTAATCCGATGCCGATTGGTCCAAGAAATTGGTAATTTCGTGTTCGTACGAACTTCGTTCTCAGTAATGGAGTGGTTGGTGTATTGCAAAGTTTTAGGAATTGGATTTCACTCAAAACTATTATGACCTTGCCCAAGTTTTTGGCTCAATCCGATACCGATTGGTCTAAGAACTTTTACAATTCAGTTTCGTATGAAGTTCGTTATATAATGGAGTAGTTGTGTATTGCACAGCTTTAGAGATTGGGTTTCACTCAAAACTCACCAAATGACTCCTCCCACCGTATTATGATGGTCCCCAAGTTTTTGGCTTAATCCGATGCCAATTGGTCTAAGAAATTAGAAATTTCGTGTTCGTACGAAGTTCATTATGTAATGGAATGGTTGGTGTATTGCAGAGTTGTAGCAATTGGATTTCACTCAAAACTCACCAACTGGCTACTTCCACCGTATTATGACGTTGCCCAAATGTTTGGCTCAATCCAATACCGATTGGTCTAAGAACTTGGACAATTCAGTTTCATACGAAGTTCGTTCTATAATGGAGTAGTTGGTGTATTCCATAGTTTTGGCAATCGGATTTCACTCAAAACTCCCCAAATCACTCCTGCCACGATATTATGTTGTTGCCCAATTTTTGGGCTCAATCCGATATCGATTGGTCAACAAAACTGGACAATTCAGGTTCGTACAAAGTTCATTCTGTAATGGAGTGGTTAGGGTGTTGCATAGTTTTAACAATTGGATTTCACTTGAAACCCACCAAATGATTCCTCCCACCATATTATGATGTTCCCCAAGTTTTGGGCTCAATCCGATATCAATTGGTCTAACAAAATGGACAATTCAGTTTCGTACGAAGTTCGTCCTGAAATGGAGTGGTTGGTGTATTGCATAGTTTTAGGAATTAGATTTCACTCAAAACTCACCACATGACTCCTCCCACCGTATTATGATGTTCCCCAAGTTTTGGGCTTAATCCTATGCCAATTGGTCCATGAAATTGGACTATTCGTGTTCGTACGAAGTTCGTTCTGCAATGGAGTGGTTCGTGTATTGCAGAGTTTTAGCAATTGGATTTCACTCAAAACTCACCAAATAACTACTCCCACCATATTATGACCTTGCCCAAGTTTTTGGCTCAATCCGATACCGATTGGTCTAAGAACTTGGACAATTCAGTTTCATACGAAGTTCGTTCTATACACGGAATGGTTTGTGTATTGCACAATTTTGGCAATCGGATTTCACTCAAAACTCACCATATGTCTCCTCCCACCATATTTTCGTGTTGTCCAAGTTTTGGGCTCAATCCGATATCATTTGGTCCAAGAAATTGGACAATTCAGGTTCGTACGAAGTTAGTTCTGTAATGGAGTGGTTGGGGTGTTGCATAGTTTTAACAATTGGATTTCACAGAAAACACTCCAAATGAATCCTCCCACGATTTTACGATGTTCCCCAAGTTTTGGGCTCAATCCGATATCGATTGGTCTAAGAAAATGAAAACTTCAGTTTCATACGAAGTTCGTTCTAAAATGGAGTGGTTGGTTTATTGCGTAGTTTTAGGAATTAGATTTCACTCAAAACTCACCACATGACTCATCCCACCATATTATGATGTTCCCCATGTTTTGGGCTTAATTCGATGCCGATTGATCCAAGAAATTGGATATTTCATGTTCGTATGAAGTTCGTTCTATAATAGAGTGGTTCGTGTATTGCAGAGTTTTAGCAATTGGATTTCACTCAAACTCACCGATTGACTACTCCCACCATATTATGATGTTGCCCAAGTTTTTGGCTCAATCCGATATCGATTGGTCTAAGAACTTGGACAATTCAATTTCATACGAAGTTCGTTCTATAATGGAGTAGTTGGTGTATTGCATAGTTTTAGATATTGGGTTTCACTCAAAACTCACCAAATGACTCCTCGCACAGTATTATGATATTCCTCAAGTTTTGGGCTTAATCCGATGCCGATTGGTCCAAGAAATTGGACATTTCGTCTTTGTTCGAAGTTCGTTCTGTAAAGGAGTGGTTTGTGTATTGCAGAGTTTTAGCAATTGGATTTTACTAAAAACTCACGAAATGACTACTCCCACCATATTATGACGTTGCCCAACTTTTTGGCTCAATCCCATACCAATTGGTCTAAGAACTTGGACAATTCAGCTTCATATGAAGTTCGTTCTATAACGGAGTAGTTGGTTTATTTCGTAGTTTTAGATATTGGGTTACACTCAAAACTTACCAAATGGCTCCTCACACCGTATTATGATGTTCCCCAAGTTTTTGGCTTAATCCGATGCCGATTGGTCAAAGAAATTGGACAGTTTGTGTTCGTCCGAAGTTCATTCTGTAATGGAGTGGTTGGTGTATTGCAGAGTTTCATCAATTGGATTTCACTCAAAACTCACCAAATGACTACTCCCACCATATTATGACGTTGCACAAGTTTTTCCCTCAATCCGATACTGATTGGTCTAAGAACTTGGACAATTCAGTTTCATATGAAGTTCGTTCTATAATTGAGTTGTTGGTGCATTGCATAGTTTTAGAGATTGGATTTCACTCAAAACACCCCAAATGACTCCTGCCACCGTATTATGATGTTGCCCAAGTTTTGGGCTCAATTCAATATCGATTGGTCCAAGAAATTGGACAATTTAGGTTCGTACGAAGTTCGTTCTACAATGGAGTGGTTGGTGTATTGCATACTTGTAGCAATTGGATTTCACCCAAAACTCACCAAATAACTCCACCCATCATATTATGAAGTTTCCCAAATTTTGGGCTAAATACGATTTCGATTCGTCCAAAAAAATGGAGAATTCAGTGTATGCAAGTTCGATCCAGTAATGGAATGGTCAGTGTGTTGCATAGTTTTAGCAATTGGATTTCACTAAGAACTCCCCAGATGACTCCTCCCACCGTATTATGTTGTTGCCCAAGTTTTGGGCTCAATCCGATATCAATTGATCCAAGAAACTGGACAATTCGGGTTCATACAAAGTTCATTCTGCAGTGGAGTGGTTGGTGTATTGCATAGTGTTTGCAATTGGATTTCACCTAGAACTCACCAAAGGAATCCTCCCACGATATTATGATGTTGCCCCGGTTTTGGGCTCAATACGATATCGATTGGTGCAAGAAATTGGACAATTCAGTTTTGTAGGAAGTTCGTTTTGTATTGGGGTGGTTGGTGTATTGCGTAGTTTTAGCAATTGGATTTCACACAAAACTCCCCAAAAGACTCCTCCCACCGTGTTATGGTGTTGCCCAAGTTTTGGGCTCAATCCGATATCGATTGGTCCAAGAAATTGGACAATTCATGTTCGTACGATTTTCATTCTCTAATGGAGTGATTGGTGAATTTCATAGTTTTAGAGATTGAATTTCATTCAAAACTCACCAAATGACTCCTCCCACCGTATTACGACGTTGCTCAAGTTTTGGGCTCAATCCGATATCGATTGGTCCAATAAATTGGACAATTCAGGTTCATACGAAGTTAATTCTATAACGGTGTGGTAGGTGTGTTACATAGTTTTAGTGATTGGATTTCACTCAAAACTCACCAAATCAGTTCTCCCACTGTATTATGGTATTGCCCAAGTTTTGGGCTCAATTCGATATCAATTGCTCCAAGAAATTGGACAATTCAGGTTCGTTCGATTTTCGTTCTATAATGGAGTGATTGGTGCATTGCATAGCTTTAGAGATTGGATTTCACTCAAAACTCACCAAATAACTCCTCCCACCATATTATGAAGTTGCCCAAGTTTTGGGCTCAATCTGATATCGATTGGTCCAAGAAATTGGACAATTCAGGTTCGTACGAAGTTCGTTCTATAATGGAGTGGTTGGTGTGTTGTATAGTTTTAGCGATTGGATTTTACTAAAAACTCACCAAATCACTCCTCCCACCGTATTATGGTGTTGCCCAAGTTTTGCACTCAATCCGATATCAATTGGTCCAAGAAATTGGACAATTCAGGTTCGTACGAAGTTCGTTCTATAATGGAGCGGTTGGTGTATTGCATAGTTTTAGCAATTGGATTTACCTGAAAACTCACCGAATAACTGCTCCCATCATATTATGACGATGCCCAAGTTTTGGGCTCAATCTGATATCGATTGGTCCAAGAAATTGGACAATTTAGGTTCGTACGATTTTTGTTCTGTAATAGAGTGGTTGGCGTATTGCATAGTTTGAGTGATTGGATTTCACTCAAAACAAACGAACTGACTCATCCTACTAGATATCCGTTGGTCCATGAAATCGTACAATTCATATTCGTGCAAAGTTCGTTCTGTGTTGGTAATTTTTGACAACAGTATTAAAACCTTGCAAATGCACAAATCAAATGATAGTATAGTAAGCAAGCAAGGGTCATTCCCACAGAGATTGTAATATAAAGAGATGTTTATCAATGTCAAGCAATGAAAATTAAAACACAAGTACTTCCACACACATGCCAACACCAAGGGGGGTTTTGATTTGATTTTGTGAATAAAACAAAACAGAATTTAAATTAGAGTTTAAGAGAAATTGGTTTAGAATCAATCAAGAATAATAGCTAAGACTCACTATCCACCTCCAAACAATCAATCAATCCATAAACAACAATAGATAATCAATTTCTAGCAAGCATATGATGACAACACTCACAACAAGATCATGGCATTTGACTCGAGTTGTATGATTCTCTCTTAAGTGTATGTTAAGTGTATGACATTTACATCAATACGTGTATTCTTAATTGAAATCTAGTATGACATTTACTTCAAATTAACAATCAAGAATCCATTAAGATCAAAGAGAATATGAGTGTCACAAAAACCTTAAAACATGGCATTTGTTATTAGGAATTCAAGAATCAATTTCTCATAACTAGTTCTTAACCCAATTATTTGTTGCAGACAAGAACACATTCAATATGGCAATTGACCTATGTTCTACAACAATTTAATTCCAATACATGCTTCAAAGTTAGCTACTCAAAGAAACAAAATATCAGAATTCACATAACATAGAGAAACCGAAATCATCACGCTTGTAGAAACTGAAAAATCCATTCAAACTTGTTTATAGGATTGAAATCATGTTTAGGGCTTCAAGATTAAGCCCTAACTAACTAGAAATTAGTTACTCGTGTTCTTGGACGGTCTCAAAAATAAATACATAAGAACTGAAAATTAAAAGAAGAAAGGAAAAGAAAGAACTTGTTGGCAGCTTTCTCCTCTTGCGCGATTGATCTCCTTAGGACGTGAATTCCTTGTATGGGGCCTTGGCTGGCCTTTTATATCACTTATATCAGAGTTCTAAACTCTAAAATTGACTGAAAAGTTTTCCAATAAGCCTTGGTAAACAAGGAATCCAAATAGGAAAGTAAAAATCACAATTCCTAACTCCACAGGAAAATACAGCTCAGCCCAATTGTCACACGATTTGGGGATCTTCGGTCTTCTAGAAAAATCAGTAAAAATATATTTTAGAAAAATAAATGCCTTATCTTTCCAACCATAAATAGCACGTAACTTGAAAAATTCTGGAAGGCTTCCGTTTCTTCACATTCACGTAACATGTATGAAACTATCCTGTCTGCACGTGGGCTACCTTTACTTGTAATACTGTACCAATTGGCTTGGTAGAAAATTCTAGAAAAATCAAAGATTGAACTTCAAGATGTTGGCTTTCATCTCCAATTGGCCTTGTGATAAAAGTCCTCCGAAAAGTTGATTTTCCCTTAAAAACCTTCTAAGAGCGCAGAAAAACTGAAAATCAGAAAAGTAAAGTAATAAGCCCCTTTAAAATCTAATTCTCCTACAAAACCTAAGTAAAAAGAGTACATAAATGAGTATATTTATGGATTTATCAAATACCCACAACTTAGATTTTACTAGTCCTCAAGCAAAACAAAATGAAAAATAAAACAGAAGAACAAAGACTCAAAACAAACAAACAACTAAATTCCAAATATTGATCTCAGAGATAATTACCAACAGTTAACTAACTTCCAAGAAATAAGGAACATTAACTCAAGACTTTATTAAAGGGTTAACCAAACTTTAATTGAACAACTAGGATTGTGTGTGAAATAGCCAACATTAATATAACGACGACTTATGCTTCACAAGAGTTAAATAACCAAATAAGAAAAAGCTTTAACTTCAATTCTCACCAAGGATGTTCACTCCAATGAAAGCACTCGAAATTTGACTAGGTAGTGTCACTCATATATGTGAGAAGAATCAAATCAATAGGATGTACTCACATAATTGAAATAAAAGCACAATACATGAATAAAAGATCTCATGGAAAGATATCGCATACTTGAAAACATTTAAACCATCCGACCATAGTCCTTCCACACCTATTCTCTTCATGAGGAACTACACTTCTCTTTGGATCAAGTAGGACTTTCACTAAGGTTGTAATAGGGCTTAGGGTGATGGGTGAAACAAGAAAGAGATATGGATGAACAAACGAAGTCCAAGGGCTAAGTAAAGCTTTCCATGAAATTATAACATCATGCACTTTAGCACACAATTTTATCTTGATACTGTCTTGAGATTTTTATTTTTATTTTTCACATTTTTTTCCTTAACTCCATTAGCTTTCTAATCAACCCATATAACAAGTGTTAGGCCAATAACTCCCAAGCTAGATAGCTTTAGGGTATTAAGTGTAAAACACCCCTTGGGCTTAAAAACTCGCGTTGAAAAGGCTTCGGAATCAGACCTTTTTTTTGTTTTTTGTTTTTAAACAGTATCATATACACATGATTGAACAATTTGTGCAATTCTCCCTTAACCATGAAAGTGCTCTACAAAGCTTCTTAGAAGAGTGTAGGACAAATATACCAAAGGTTAAGGTAAGGAGAATTGGGTAAAGAACGATAAAGGCTTACATAAAAGGCACAAGGGGTTGACTAGAGATAAAATTAATATGGGTTGGCTGGAAAGGCTCAAACGAACGAAACAAGGCCTATATCACTTCCTAGGATCCATGTGGTTCATGAAATATGCCTAAAATAGATAATGAAAGTAGTTCTAGCAAATAATTTAAACATCCTCAAGTATTTGACCAAAACAAAGAATAATGAGATCACAACGACTTGTAGATGAGAACATTATAGAATAGTATATAACACTCAAGAAAGAGAGGTATAGGCTCAAAAGCTCACATAATAAGGGTTATATAAGTCTACACTAGCCTTATTTGGGAATTTAAATCATGTGAACTCAAATCGAAAATCATATTAATATGGCTATGTGCAAAAAGATTTACCAAGTTTAATCACAAAATTAAGGCTAACACAAAGATAATGTAAAGAATTAATGTCATGCTCACAACTCCTTGCAAGTTAATTGTCAATAAAATTCAATCTCATCATAGAATTGGGAAGTGACTGCTACAAACAAATAAAAACTGGACTCAAAATTAAAGAAAATATTTATGGGTTTTTATGACATTTTCCTGATTTTTTGCATTTATATTTTAAGGAAAAATGAAATTAGAACAAGGCAACAAAATAAAGACAAAATAAAAATATAAAAAAACAAAAATTGGAAAAGAATTGAGAACCAATCAACAAGACAATAAACTAATTCTACACATGAAAAGTGAAGCGGCGGCATAGACTATAATACTCAATCACCCACAACTTTAAAAAAACATTGTCCCCAATGTGTAAAATAAATAAATAAATTCATGGACAATCAATTAAAGAGGGAGAGGGTTTGAGGACTTCCCGGGTTCTAGGTGTGCGGGAGGGCAAGAATTTGTTGAAGAGAGAGGAGATAAACAAGGCAACGAACTCAAGCACCCACAACTTGTATCTTTGAATGCCAACGGACCTGTAATAGCTTCTAAACTAATAATTAAATTCTAAATTATTAAAGAAAAGGACAATGTTACCCCGGAATATTTTAATAAGTTTATATGTTGACTTGTTGACCGGGAGACTTTGGTGAAAATGTTACATCCTAGTCTGAAAAAGTGTTAAAATAATTAAAGTAGGAGAGAATAAATTTAAATGAGGAAATAAAGTGAAATAAACATTAAAGTAAAATGATTTGAATTAATTAAGGTTTTTGAGAAATTAAAACATTATTTAATATTAAAAGGGGCAAAAAGGTCATTTTAAGTTTGGGAAGGAATTTTGAAATTCCAATTATACCGATGTGTAGAGCACGTCGAAAGGAGTCTGTAGATACATAGTGAACTCGAATCGGAGTTGTAACGAAGAAATGGCGATCAAAAGAAGTTTAGTGGCATAATCGTAAATATTTCGAAGTTCAGATTTTAAAAACCCAGATTTCTTCTCTGTTGGAGCTGGACCAGCCAACTTCAAGAGGTGATTTCTCTCAACTCCGACCACCAATTCAAGCAAGACCGGTCCTGTTAGAACCAACACACTTCTCTCTTCCAGCCCTAGCCCTTAGCCCCCTCGATCTGCCACCGTAGTAGCTGGAATCACCACGAAATAGGCGGTCTTGGACAGATTTTTCTAAACTTTCTCCGGCCGTTTCTCCTTCCTTCGGGCACCAAACCGGTCGAATAAGGTATGATTTCCCACCTATTTTTCGAGCTCTAACTAATGGTTGGGTAGGATTTGATCGATGTATAGCCTAGGAGGTTCGATTTGTAACTCAGAGTTTGGCCGGATTCAGGTTGAAATTCGGCTACTTCCGGTCATTTTTCGGGGTATGTCCAGGAACAAAAGTGGCTCCAATTGATGTCCAAAACCTAGGGTAGGAAGCTTGGCCCTTGATTTTAAGATTTTCCGGACAGTGGTATTGCTTTGGACCTACATCTACCCTAAAACGATCTCTTAGTTGTCATGAGTGCGTAGGTGTGTTCGGATTCCAATTTGGATACCGTTTGAGGGTCGAACGGATTTCGCCTATTGTGCGATTTCCGGGTTCGATAGGTTTGGACCGTTGGATCGAACCCGAATTCGTGTCTGTTGATCTAGGTAATTCCAGGATTGTATACGATTCGACGGATTGTAAAACGGAGTCCCGGATACTCCAGAAACGTTAACCCTAAGGTTAGGTTTACAGTAACCATCCAATCGTGTGATCGTGAGCAATCCGACCGTTCGATAGAGACTGAACTCTCGGGACATATGTCCTAGGCTTATTGGGACCTTTAGGGACTCTTGGATTTGTGATAGGCGGTAGTGGACCCCACGCGGGTCCCGTTGACCTAGTTTGGGGAGACCGACCACTTTGTGGACTGAGAGTCTTCTGAGGTAGTTTATCCTTCGAGAAGTATTAGAACGATCTTATACTTGAGGATTGACTGTTATGTTAAAGTGTTTTGTTTATGTTTGGGTTATGAGTTTATGTTATAGCGTTTTATGTTGGTATTGGATATTATTCTAGTATTGGAAGGTTATGAATTATTGGATTATTTATTTATTGTGTTCAGATGTGAAGAGTATGAGTATGTTATTATTTGTTTATATATCACCTGCTTCTATATTCATGTGGTTAATTGTGTTGTAAGATTATAAATATAATATTGGAATGATATGCTAATCAGAGATCAATATGGTTAACAAACTAGCTAAGTATTTGATACATATATTTAGTGGTTGAAAAGGAAGAATTATAGCTTTTGGTTTTTATCAGATTTTGGTATATATATATATATTAAGTTTAGTTGAGAACCAATTTATTGAAAGTATATATAAATGGCGGGTTATGGTTTTCAAACCCACCGTGAGGGTACCCCCCCCAGTTGCCTTGAGACAGTTTGTTGTTAATAATAATGCCCCACGAGTTTCGGGAACGCTGAACCGTGTGGTGTGAGGATTGCGGTTCAGCCGACTAATGGTCCCTTGAGGCTGCGAGGAATGCGGCTGATGGACTTGGTTTCTCCGAGACTGGAGGATTGCGTCGATTGAAGTGTTATCTCTGAGACCTGTGAGGAATGCGGCTCGGTTAACTTTGTGTTTCCGAGACCTGCGAGGATGGAATTGATGGTATAAAAGGAATTGACGGATCAGAAACGGGGGTACGCCTGGGTGGAGAGAATTTAAGTTCTGAGATGCTTTTAAACTAATTGAGTATTTTATACAATTACCATTGTTTTCTTAAGCGTCACATTTGTTTTACAAGTGATAGATGGAAATATATATAGATTCTAATCAAGTTATTTATATATATAAATATATATACATTTATTTATGAACTTTACATGAGTTCGATACAAGGGTGTTCGGAGCTTATAAATCTTTAACTTATTTTATTTTATTTTATGTTATTATGTTTATTTATCTTTATCTTGCATTATTTTATATAGTATTAAATAGCTTATGTTTTTCTAATATATTTTGCCCCACGAGTCTTAAAGATATCCGGACCATGGGAGCAAGGATTGCGGATCAAGTTGACTAGATGTCTCCTGAGTCTAGCGAGAATTACAGGGCAACACGTGTCACTAATGGTGTCACGAGGAAATGGATAGTTATGGCTTTCAAAGTGTGATTACTTGAACCTAAATGCTTTTATTCATTCATTTAATTATATATTGCTAAGCGAGTATTGCTAGGAAGCTTGAAGTAGGAAGCTGAGATGAAATAGAAAGAACTACGTGTGGCTTAATCCCTAGTTGAGGGTACGTAGGTAGCCTAGAATTTCTAGGTAGCCACGAGGCAAAAAGATTGAGAAATGGTTTAGCTAAATTATTTTTGAATATGTTATTGTGTTCATGATGTTGTAAAAGTTAGAATCAGTTCCAGTTGATAGAATGATTTACTTGAATTACTGAACCCTGGGGGTAGAATGTTATGATGCTTGATTTGCTTGGGTATACTTTAATACATGCTGAACGTTTGGGATATATAAATGTTTGTTGATAGGTGGAATTTTGGGAAATGTTCAATTTATAGGGGAGACTCTACCAAATTTTCGGCAGAAGCCAAACTTGAAATAAATTGAATTTTGAATAAAAGGGCAATTAGGTCTTTTGTGCCCAACACCCGCCAGATGTCGACACGCATAGGGTTCGGCTCGGATTCCAAAGTGGAATTTGGGTCGAGTCGTGTCACTAAAAGTCTCGGAATGCAATGAAATTGGAACAATATTGATCTGGATATGTAAGCATAAAAATCTGGAAATCCGACTTTTAGCGATGAAAACCTCTTTGTGTGAAAAATTTGATGAATATGGTCGCTTAAACCTCTTTGGTGACAAAAAATCTTCAAATTATGGGCAAAACAGCAGCTACCTTTTTTAAGCTTCAAATCGTCCTAAAACATAATGCAGGCCACCGGAGACCCCCAAACCTGTTCCAAATCATCAGAATTACCATTCTAAACATGTTGGTGGCATCAGATTGACGTGAAAAACAGCAAAAAAGAAATTAGGCAAAAATTATAGTTTTGGCCAAAATAAGAACATGAAAGCTATTTTTCTGTTTTCCGGTATCAAAACTCAACCAATGACCAGAAAAACTTCTGTAAGACATTCGAAACATGCTGCAAACACCCTAGGGCTATAAAAAATGCGAAAATTTTTCTTTGGAAAACAAAATCCACTGTTTGATGATGCAAAACTGAACAAAAACAAAAATATGAAAATTTACGAGAAATCACACGTAAACTAAAGCAAAAGCGAAAACAAAAGTTAATGGTTGGGTTGCTTCCAAAGAAGCGCTAAGTTTAAAGTCTTCAGCCAGACACGGTTCTTTAGATGATTAAACAATAGATGGGGGTGGTGCATCCATGTGCATGCTCTCTTTTCCAAGCTCAAATGATTCATAGTATGGCTTCAAGTGATGTCTGTTCTCTTTGAATATGTTTCCCGTCTTGTCATTTTGAATCTCAATTGCACCATGAGGGAAAACATTAGGAACAACAAAAGGACCATACCATCTAGAACGAAACTTACCGGGAATAGCCAGAGGCGTGAATTGAAGAGCAAGACTTTCTACCCTATTTCAAAGGTCTTCCTTTGAATGGCTTTGTCATGAAATTCCTTCGTCTTTTCCTTGTAAATCCGTGCACTCTCATAAGCATCAATCCTCATCTCATCCAATTCATTCAATTGGAGTCGCCTTGCATTTCCAGCCTCTTTCATATTGAAATTGAATTTCTTGATTGCCCAAAATGCTCGATGTTCAAGTTCAACCGGAAGGTGACATGCTTTACCATAAACCAATCTGATCCGGACAATATTTCCATAAGTATGGATCTTCCCAAAATAATACTTACTTGTTTTGACAAGCTTATCCTTTTGAGTGCGAGTGAGATCCTCCGGAGTCAGTTTTGAATCCTTATAATTGATAATGTTAGCGTACCAAAGGTCCTCGGCTTCGAGGGTGAAGAGTTGCTCATTGGGGAAACTTTCACGTGGAGGAAGCACGTCCTCTTCTTCATTGGATCCTTGCACCAGCCTACTCAAATGGTCAGCCACCATGTTTTCACTCCCTTTCTTGTCTCTAATTACCAAATCGAATTCTTGAAGCAAGAGAGTCCACTTAATCAGTCGCGGCTTGGCGTCCTTCTTTTGGAGGAGGTACCTAAGCACTGCATGATTAGAGAATACAATTACTTTAGTGCCAATAAGATATGATCTAAATTTCTCAAAAGCAAAAATAACAGCAAGCAACTCCTTTTCCATAGTTGAGTAATTCAACTAAGCATTATTCAAAATTCAGGAGGCATAATAGATGGCATGTGGTACGTTGTTCACTCTTTGTCCAAGCGCAGCCCCCACTGCATAATCCGAGGCGTCACACATCAACTCAAAGGGAAAATTCCAATCTGGAGGCTGCATAATAGGGGCAGACGTTAAAAGCTCCTTAAGCTTGTTAAATGCAGCCAAGCACTCATTATTAAACTCGAATTCCACATCTTTGCCAAGCAACTGACATAGGGGCCTTGATATCTTTCAAAAGTCCTTGATGAAACGCCTATAGAACCCTACATGTCCTAGGAATGACTTAATCTCCTTCACAGTTTTGGGGGGGCTGCAAGCTTCTCACAATGTCGATTTTTGCCTTGTCCACTTAATTCCCCTACAAGAGATAATGTGACCTAATACAATACCCTGTTGTACCATGAAGTGGCACTTCTCCCAGTTGAGCACTAAATTGCATTCCTGACACCTTTTCAACACTAAAGAGAGGATGTGAAGAGAAATATCAAATGAATCACCAAAAATGGAAAAATCATCCATAAATACCTCTATTATCTCCTCCACCATATCAGAAAAAATTGACATCATGCAATGTTGAAGAGTGGCAGGTGCATTACATAAACCAAAAGGCATATGCCTATAAGCAAATGTACCAAATGGACAGGTGAAGGTCGTCTTTTCTTGATCTTTCGGAGCTATGGCAATTTGATTGTATCCAGAGTATCCATCCAAGAAGCAATAATAACTATGACTTGCAAGATGCTCAAGTATTTGATCAATAAATGGTAACGCAAAGTGATCCTTACGTGTCGTGGTATTGAGCTTTCTATAATCTATGCATACTCTCCAACCCATTTGAATTCTTTGAGGCACCAACTCATTGCCTTCATTCTTCACAACAGTAATTTTGGATTTCTTGGGAACAACTTGGACGAGACTCACCCACTTGCTATCCGAAATGAGGTATATAATTCTCACATCCAAAAGCTTCAAAACTTCCTTCTTATGACTTCTTTCATCACCGGATTCAGCCTCCTTTGGGCTTCCCTTGTAGGTTTCCATTCTTCTTCCAAAAGGATCCTATGCATGCACTTTGTAGGGCTTATTCCTCTGATGTCTGCAATGGTCCAACCAGGGGCAGTCTTGTGCTCCATCAGAACTCGAACTCATTTTTCTTCTTCGGATGCACTCAAATTATAAACATTGATCACAGGCAGCGTCTTTTCGTCACCTAAATGACTCCTCCCACCATATTATGATGTTCCCCAAGTTTTGGGCTCAATCCAATATCGATTGGTCCAAGAAATTGGACAATTCAGGTTCGCACGAAGTTCATACTGTAAATGGAGCACTTGGTGTATTGCATAGTTTTAGCAACTAGATTTCACTCAAAACTCACCAAATGGCTCTTCCCACCATATTATGTTGTTCCCCAAGTTTTGGGTTCAATCTGATATCGATTGTTCCAAGAAATTGGACAATTCAGGTTCATACTGTAAATGGAGTGGTTTGGTGTGTTGCATTGTTTTAGCGATTGGATTTTACTCAAAACTCCACAAATGACTCCTCCCGCCGTACTATGATGTTTCCCAAGTTTTGGGCTCGATCCGATATCGATTGGTCCAATAAATTGGACAACTCAGGTTCATACAAAGTTCGTTTTTCAATGGAGTGGTTGTTGTACTGCATAGTTTTAGCAATTGGATTTCACCCATAACTCACCAAATGACTTATCCGACCATATTATAATGTTGCCCAAGTTTTGGGCTCAATACGATATCAATTGGCCTAAGAAATTTGACAATTCAGGTACGTATGATTTTTGTTATGTAATGGAGTGATTGGCATATTCGATAGTTTTTGCAATTGGATTTCACTTAAAACTCACAAAATGACTCCTCCCACGATATTATGATGCTCCCTAAGTTTTGGGTTCAATCCGATATCGACTATTCCAAGAAATTAGACAATTCAGGTTCATACGAAGTGCGTACAATAAATGGAGCGGTTGTTGTATTGCATAGTTTTAGCGATTGGATTTCACTCAAAACTCACCAAATGACTCCTCCCACCATATTATGATGTTCCCCAAGTTTTGGGCTTAATCTGATATCGATTGGTCCAAGAAATTGGACAATTTAGGTTTGTCCAAAGTTCGTTCTGTAATGGAGTGGTTGGTATATTGGATAGTTTTAGCAATCAGGTTTCGCTCAAAACTCACCAAATGTCTCCTCCCACCATGTTATGACGTTGCCCAAGTTCTGGGTCAATCCGATATCGATTGGCCCAAAAAATTGGCCTACTCACTTTCGTACGATTTTCGTTGTGTAATGGAGTGGTTGGCGTATTGCATAGTTTTAGCGGTTGGATTACACTCAAAACTCACCAAACGTCTCCTCCCATCATATTATGATGTTCCCTAAGTTTTGGGGTCAATCCGATATCGATTGGTCCAAGAAATTGGACAATTCAGGTTCATACGATTTTTGTTCTATAATTGTGTGGTTGGCGTATTGCACAATTTTAGCAATTGGATTTCACTCAAAATCACCAAATTACTCTTCCCACCATATTACGATGTTCCCAAAGTTTTGGGCTCAATCCGATATCGATTGGTCCGAGAAATTGGGCAATTCAGTTTCATACGATTTTCATCCTATAATGGAGTAGTTGGCGTATTGCAAAGTTTTAGGTATTGGATTTCTCTCAAAACTTTCCTAAAGTCTCCTCCCAGCATGTTATGACGTTGCAAAAGTTATGGGTCGATCCAACATCAATTGGTCTAAAAAATTGGACAATTTAGGTTCGTACGATTTTCGTTCAGTAATCGAGTGGTTGGCATATTGCATAGTTTTAGCAATTGGATTTTACTCAAAACTCACCAAATGTCTCCTCCAACCATATTATGATGTTCCCCAAGTTTTGGGCTCAATCTGATAACAATTGGTCCAAGAAATTAGACAATTCAGGTTCGTACCAAGTTCGATTTGTAAATAGAGTGGTTGGTGCATTGCATAGTTTTAGCAATTGGATTTCAGCCAAACCTCACTAAATGACTCCTCCCACTATACTATGACGTTGCCCAAGTTTTGGGCTCAATCCGAGATCTATTGGTCCAAGAAATTGGACAATTCAAGATCGTACGATTTTCATTTTGTAATGAAGTGGTTGGTGTATTGCATAGGTTTAGCATTTGGATTTCACCGAATACAAACCAAGTGACTCCTCCCACCATATTATGATGTTGCCTATGTTTTGGGCTCAATCCGATATTGATTGGTCTAAGAATTTGGACAATTCTGGTTTGTACGAAGTTCGTTCTAAAATGGAGTGGTTGGTGTATTGTATTGTTTTAATGATTTCACTCAAAGCTCACGAAATGACTCCTCCCCTCATATTATGATGTTGCCTAAGTTTTTAGCTCAATCTGATATCGATTGGTCCAACAAAATGGACAATTCAAGTTCGTACAAAGTTCCCTCTGTAATGGATTCATTGGTGTATTGCATAGTTTTAGAAGTTGGATTTCACTCAAAATTCATCAAATGACTCCTCCCACCGTATTATGATGTTATCCAAGTTTTGGTCTCAATCCGATGTCGATTGGTCCAAGAAATTGGAGAATTCAAGTCCGTATGAAGTTCGTTTTGTAGTGGAGTGGTTGACGTATTGCATATGTTAAGCGGTTGGATTCCACTCAAAACTCACCAAATGACTCCTCCCGCCATATGATGACGTTGCCCAAGTATTGAGCTCAATCCGGTATCGATTAGTTCAAGAAATTGGACAATTCAGGTTCGTACGAAGTTTGTTCTGCAATGGAGCGATTGGTGTATTGCATATTTTTAGAGATTGAATTTCATTCAAAACTCACCAAATGACTCCTCCCACCACATTATGACATCGCCTAAGTTTTGGGCTCAATCTGATATCGATTAGTCTAACAAAATGTTCAATTCAGGTTCATACAAAGTTTACTCTGTAATGGAGTGGTTGGTGTATGGCATAGTTCTAGAGATTGGATTTTGTTCGAAGCTCACAAAATGACTCCTCCCACGACATTATGATTTTGCCCAAGTTTTGGACTCAATCTGATATGGATTGGTCCAAGAAATTGGTCAATTCACGTTTGTTCAAAGGTCGTACTATAAATGGACTGGTTGGTGTATTCCATAGTTTAGAGATTGGATTTCACTCAAAACTAACCAAATGACTCCTCCCACCATATTATGATGTTCCCCAAGTTTTAGGCTCAATCCGATATCGATTGGTCCAACAAAGTGGACAATTCAGGTTCGCACAGAGTTCGCTCTGTAATGGAGTGGTTGGTCTATTGCATAGTTTTAGCAATTGGATTACACTCAAACCACAAAAAATGACTCCTCCCATCATATTATGATGTTGCCCACGTTTCGGGCTAAATCCGATATCGATTGGTCCAACAAAATGGGCAACTCATGTTCATACGAAGTTCGTTATGTAATGGAGTGGTTGGTATATTACATAGCTCTAGGGATTGAATTTGCTCAAAGCTCATGAAATGACTCCTCCCACCATATTATGATGTTGCCTAAGTTTTAAGCTCAATCCAATAGCAATTGGTCTAAGAAATTAGACAATTCAGGTTCGTGCGAAGTTCGTTCTTTAATGGGGTAGTTGGTGTATTGCATAGTTTTAGTAGTTGTATTTTACTCAAAACTCTCCAAACGACTCCTCCCACCGTATTATGATTGGATTTCACTCAAAGCTCATGAAATGACTCCTCCCACCATATTATGATGTTGCCCAAGTTTTGGGCTCAATCTGATATCGATTGGTCCAAGAAATTGGATAATTCAGTTCACGGTTCGTTCCGTAAAAGGACTGGTTGGTGTATTGCATAGTTTCAGAGATTGGATTTCACTCAAAACTCACCAAATGACTTCTCCCACCATATTATGACATCGCCCAAGTTTTGGGCTCAATCCGATATCGATTAGTCCAACAAAATGGACGATTCAGGTTCGTACAAAGTTCGCTTTGTAATGGAGTGGTTGGTGGATTGCATAGTTTTAGAGATTGGATTTCTTTCAAAGCTCATGAAATGACTCCTCCCAAAATATTATGGCGTTGACTAAGTTTTGAGCTCAATCCGATATCGATTTGTCAAAGAAATTGGACCATTCATGTTCATTCGAACTTCGTATTGTAAAAGGACTAATTGGTGTATTGCGTAGTTTTAGAGATTGAATTTCACTCAAAACTACCCCAATGACTCCTTCCACTGTATTATGTTGTTCTCCAAGTTTTGGGTTGAATCCGATATCGTTTGGTCCAAGAAAGTGGACAATTCAGGTTCGTACAGAGTTCGTTATGTAATGGAGAGGTTGGTGCGTAGCATAATTTTAGCAATTGGATTTCACTCAAACCACACCAAATGACTCTTTCCACCATATTATAATGTTGGTCAAGTTTTGGGCTCAATTCGATATAGACTGGTCCAACAAAATGGACAACTCCGGTTCGTACAAAGTTCATTATGTAATGGAGTGGTTGGTATATTGCATAGTTTTAGAGATTGGATTTCGCTCAAAGCTCACGAAATGACTCCTCCCACCATATTATGATGTTGCCTAAGTTTTAGGTTCAATCCAATATTGATTGGTCGAAGAAATTAGACAATTCAGGTTTGTGCGAAGTTCGTTCTGTAATGGAGTAGTTGGTGTATTGTACAGTTTAGAGATTGGATTTCACTCAAAACTTACCAAATGACTCCTTCCACCATATTATGATGTTGCCTAAGTTTTGGACTCAATCCGTTATGGATTGGTCCAAGAAATTGGTCAATTCACGTTCGTTCAAAGGTCGTACTGTAAACGGACCGGTTAGTGTATTGTATAGTTTAGAGATTGGATTTCACTCAAAACTAACCAAATGACTCCACCCACTATATTATGACATCGCCAAAGTTTTGTGCTCAATCTGATATTGATTGGTTCAACAAAATGGACAATTCAGGTTCGTACAAAGTTCTCTCTGAAATGGACTGGTTGTTGTATTGCACAGTTTTAGAGATTGATTTTGCTCGAAGCTCACGAAATGACTCCTCCCATCATATTATGATGTTCCCCAAGTTTTAGGCTCAATCTGATATTGATTGGTATCCAACAAAGTGGACAATTTATGTTCGTACAGAGTTCATTCTGTAATGGAGTGGTTGGGGTATTGCATAGTTTTAGCAGTTCGATTTCACTCAAACCACATAAAATGACTCCTCCCACCATATTATGACATTGCCCATGTTTTGGGCTAAATTCGATATCGATTGGTCCATGAAATTGGACAATTTAGGTTATTGCGAAGTTCGTTCTATAATGGAGTAGGTAGGTGTATTGCATAGTTTAGCAGTTGGATTACACTCAAAACACACCAAATGAGTCCTCCCAAAATATTATGATGTTATTCAAGTTTTTGGCTCAATCCGATATCAATTGGTCCAAGAAATTGGACAATTCAGGTTCGTACAATTTTCGTTCCTTAATGGAGTGGTTGGCGAATTGTATAGTTTTAACAGTTGGACTTTCGCTCAAAACTCACCAAATGACTCCTACCACCATATTTTGATGTTGCTCAAGTTTTGGGCTCAATCCGATATCGATTGGTCCAACAAAATGGACAACTCAGGGTTCGTACGAAGTTCGTTAAGTAATGGAGTGGTTGGTGTATTACATAGGTTTAGAGATTAGATTCACTCAAAGCTCACGAAATGACTCCTCCCATCATATTACAACATTGGCTAAGTTTTAAGCTCAATCCAATATCAATTGGTCGAAGAAATTGGACAATTTAGGTTCGTGCGAAGTTCGTTATGTAACGGAGTAGTTGGTGCATTGCATAGTTTTAGTGGTTCGATTTTACTCAAAGCACTCCAAATGACTCCTCCAACCATATTATGATATTATCCAAGTTTTGGGCTTAATCCGATATCGATTGGTCCAAGATATTTGACAATTCAGGTTCGTATGAAAGTTCGTTATGTAATGGAGTGGTTGGCGTATTGCAAATTTAAGCAGTTGGATTCCACTCAAAACTCACCAAACGACTCCTCCCATCGTATTATGATGTTGCCCAAGTTTTGGGCTCAATCCAATGTTGATTGGTCCAAGAAATTGGACAATTCAGGTTAGTACGAAGTTCATTCCGTAAATGGACAGGTTGGTGTATTGCATAGTTTTTGAGATTGGATTTCACTCAAAACTCACCAAACCACTTCTCCCACCATATTATGACATCGCCCATGTTTTGGGCACAATCCCATATCGATTGGTCCAACAAAATGGAGAATTCAGGTTTGTACAAAGTTCGCTCTGTAATGGAGTGGTTGGTGGATTGCATAGTTTTAGAGATTGGATTTCGCTCAAAATATTATGGCGTTGCCCATGTTTTGAGCCCAATCCGGTATCGATTGGTCCAAGAAATTGGACCATTTAGGTTCATTCGAAGTTCGTACTGTAAATGGAGTGGTTGGTGCATTGCATAATTTTAGCAGTTGGATTTTACTCAAACCACGCCAAATGAATCCTCCCACCATATTATAATGTTGCTCAAGTTTTGTCTCAATCCGATATCAATTGGTCCAAGAAATTGGACAATTTAGGTTCGTACGATTTTCATTCCTTAATGGAGTGGTTGGCATATTGCATAGTTTTAGCAGTTGGATTTCACTCAAAACACACCACATGACTCCTCCCACCATATTATAATGTTGCTCAAGTTTTGGGCTCAATCCAATATAGATTGGTCCAACAAAATGGACAACTCAGGTTCATATGAAGTTCATTATGTAATGGGGTGATTGGTGTATTGCATAGTTTTAGAGATTGGATTTCGCACAAAGCTCACGAAATGACTTCTCCCACCATATTATGACGTTGCCTAAGTTTTAGGCTCAATCCAATATTGATTGGTCCAAGAAATTGGACAATTTAGGTTCTTGTGAAGTTCGTTCTGTAATGGAGTAGTTGGTGTATTGCATAGTTTTAGCAGTTGGATTTCATTCAAAACTCACCAAATGACTCCTCCTACCATATTATGATGTTATCCAAGTTTGGGGCTCAATCTGATATCGATTGGTCCAAGAAATTGGACAATTCAGATTTGTACGAAGTTTGTTCTGTAATGGAGTGGTTGGTGTATTGCATAGTTTTAGCAATTGGATTTCACTTAAAAAAAAACTCCCCAAATGACTCCTCCTACCATATTACTATGTTCCCCAACTTTTGGGCTCAATCCGATATCAATTGGGCCAAG
The DNA here is from genome assembly GCF_029339155.1 of Prunus mume. Classification (NCBI taxonomy): domain Eukaryota; kingdom Viridiplantae; phylum Streptophyta; class Magnoliopsida; order Rosales; family Rosaceae; genus Prunus; species Prunus mume. The sequence goes on from NC_142700.1 coordinate 29,013,930, forward strand.
AAATTGGACAATTCAGGTTCGTACGAAGTTCATTTTTTAATGGAGTGGTTGGTTTATTGCATAGCTTCGGCGGTTGGATTTCACTCCAAACTCACCAAATAACTCCTCCCACCAGATTATGACATTGCCCAAGTTTTGGGCTCAATCCGATATCGATTGGTCCAACAAAGTGGCAATTCAGGTTCGTACAAAGTTCGTCATATAATGGAGTGGTTGATGTATTGCATAGTTTTAGCAATTGGATTTCACTCAAACCACACCAAATGACTCCTCCGACCATATTAGGACGTTGCCCACGTTTTGGGTTAAATCCGATATCAATTGATCCACCGAAATGGACAACTTAAGTTCGTACGAAGTTAGTTATGTAATGGAGTGGTTGGTGTATTGCATAGTTTTAGAGATTGGATTTCGCTGAAAGCTTACGAAATGACTCCTCCCACCTTATTTTGACGTTGCCTAAGTTTTAAGCTTAATCCAATATCGGATTGGTCCAAGAAATTGGACAATTCAGGTTCTTGCGAAGTTCGTTCTATAGTGGAGTAGTTGGTGTGTTCCATAGTTTTAGCAGTTGAATTTCACTCAAAACTCAGCAAATGACCCCTCCCACCATATTGTGATGTTATCCAAGTTTTAGGCTCAATCCGATATCAATTGGTCCAAGAAATTGGACAATTCAGGTTCGTACGAATTTCATTCTGTAATGGAGTGGTTGGTGTATTGCATAGTTTTAGCGATTGGATTTCACTAGAAAAAAACTCACCAAATGACTCCTCCCACCGTATTCCGTTGTTCCCCAACTTTTTGGGCTCAATCCGATATTGATTGGTCCGAGAAATTGGACAATTTAGGTTCGTATGAAGTTCGTTCTGTAATGGAGTGATTGGTGTATTGCATAGTTTTAGGAATTGGATTTCAGATTAAAAAAAAAACTCGCCAAATGACCCTTCCTACCAAATTATGTTGTTGCTCAAGTTTTGGGCTCAATCTGATATCGATTGGTCCAACAAAATGGATAACTTAGGTTCGTATGAAGTTCGTTATGTGATGAAGTGATTGGTGTATTACATAGTTTTAGAGATTGGATTTCTCTCAAAGCTCACGAATGGACTCCACCCACCATATTATGACGTTGCCCAAGTTTTGGGCTCAATCCGATATCGATTGGTCTAAGAAATTGGACAATTCATGTTCGTACGAAGTTCGTACTATGAATGGATTGGTTAGTATATTGCATAGTTTTAGAAATTGGATTTCACTCAAAACTCACCAAAT